>NC_142826.1:5856501-6008751 GCF_057945365.1 Rhopilema esculentum | reverse complement strand
TGAAATTGATTTTCAAATGCATTTTTCCGTTGAGATGTGGTTAATTCAGCTTACCTATATTCCGGTGTTTTGGTATACCGGTTTTGTATCGTCTATGTCACTTGCTTGGGCCACAAAAGATGTTTAGAAATGTGTTATTGATGAGACATTTATTCCTCACAATTTCCCGTTTTGCTCCCAACGCTCGCCTGGTTGGGTTTGCGCGAGTGCTGACGCGATCGCGAGTGATCGCTCGCGTTAAACGAAAAGGCCTGTAACACAGAAGCAAGGCAAACGGAAAATAGCATATGTGATCTGAACATTACTTGGGATTTGCAAAGTCATTAAAAACTTTCCGTTTTCAACAAAGAATTTGAATAAATTGTTATCGTTTCTTAGAGATATTGAAGGAAGATATTGGCTACAAATTTATATCAAGTAAATTCGCAAATTCACAAATGAACGAAAGAAGTTGTAAGGATCAGCTAGTAGGCGCTCGAGCAATCAAGCCCGTAAATTTCTGAGGCGCTCGCGCTCGATCGAGCACCTCTCATTCCAGGGCCTGGTTTCACTATAATCGTACTGTATTAATATGCTCTCAGATAGAATTATGACTTGATCACTGCTAATCTACTAAATCCGTGCATTTCAGGTGATGTTGAGTGCTTTGGGCATGATTGTTATCCACTTGCTTTTGGCGTTCCAGCCATTCTTATGATAATTTCTGTCGTGATTTTCGTCTGCGGAAGAAACATGTACAAACAATATCCACCTGAGGGCAACATCGTTGTTGAAGTCGCCAAAGCAGTTTGCGTAAGTTGTTGTACTTATCCTAAACATTTTATTTTTTCATCAACCTGAAGGATCAGGATAGGAAAATTAATATTTGATCAAAAACATTTTCAAAGTAAGGGCTGCCTTGATCCTTTAAGTTTTCAGTATTTTCTAACACTAATATTTTAAAGTCTTTAAATTTACATCTTATTTAAGAAACGATCATTTTATACAATTGGCTTCTATCCATTTTCAGTTTGCATTGAAAAGAAAAATAGCGAATTGTGGTCGCGGTGAAAAGAAAGAGCACTGGATGGACTGGGCAGCAGAAAAATATGACGTAATTAATCTGTTTGTACTTTTGTATTTGGTATTAGTCTGTTTCTGAAAGCCCAATTCCTTTAGAATTTTTCACCAGGTTTGAATCTTGTTTACGTCACTGAGGTATATAGTTGCAATAATTTCCAGAATTGAAAATCTTTTGAATGTGCAATTTTGATCAATGTTGTATGGTACTTATATCTATATATATATTTGTCTTTGTTCATCTTTCACAGGAGATGTTAATATCGGATATAAAAGCACTGTTTAAAGTCCTTTTTATGTTTCTGCCACTCCCTGTGTTCTGGACGCTCTTTGATCAACAGGTAGGCAAACTCGTTAAGTCCAACAGTCCTACATTTTTTCTTGGATAATCACTTTTACTCATTCATTAACTGAACAAAGCTGAAATCATTGTCGGTCACACACTACCTTATATAGATAAAAAAATAGGCTAGTAAATTGAAGTGCATTTTGTGGCATTCCTTATAGTCAGTTTTTTCTGGTTATCGCACAAAACAGAAATGACATTGTACCAACGTTATCCTCATGGTTGTAGTAATTGGTTTTTAAGGATTTCAGTAAATTGTAGCTATCCTCCTTTTTAATAATATAAACATTCCCTGTTGTTATGGCTAAATTTGTTGATGTTTACTATATCTTTCAATCTATAAAAATTTTCTTTGAAAATGTATACGAGAATGATAAATGTTTGGTAATGTTAAGATTATTTCATCTTTTAGGGATCAAGATGGACTTTGCAAGCAATAGAAATGAACGGCGATATTGTAAGCGCCATTTCCTTTTTAGTCTTTTATATTTTTTAAAGATTTATACCTCAGGTCGACATGGTATCTTACATCATTTTTGTTTGTTGTTGTCTGTTTTGTGGTGTTGTTATTCTTTGTCTTTTTAACGTAGACAGTTTTCCTGAATTATGCATTATTTGTCTTCTCTTTCTCCTTGGTTTTTTCTGAAAGAAGTCAGTGTTTTCGTTAACTGTTGATATTGTCCTCTGAAGGCACTTTTAAACATATGCTGTTTGCTTCTAGTAGCTTCATTGCGAAAACCAAAACTCCTCACTTTTCGTACCAATCCATGACGAAAAATCAATCAATGAATTTATCGCATTACATTTTAGGGACCACTTGGTACTTTGAAGCCTGATCAAATGCAGGTACTTGCGACAAATATATATACACTCTATTTTTAAAATTTCCTGAAAAAAATTATTTTGCTGTGCTCAACAAAGTTTTTCTCCGATATCTAGGTTTTGTTGGATTTTTGCGTTGATTGCCTCATATTTGAAGCCTTTTGAGGCTTATTTGGAGACAAGTGCAAATTTAGGGAAAATTGCTACCTTCCTTCTTGTAGAAAGTTTTCTTTGTTGTTGATGTCTTTCCAAGGGATTTATAATATCCTTGGACGATATCATGTGCACTTACTTGAACCGTCACTAAATTCAGAACAATCATTTTGTTGTCCAGTTTTTTATACTTTGGTAGACTAATTTTAATCATCCAGTGAACGAATCACCGCTCATTTAACTCAATAGAATCTTGCTTGACTTTGTATTCAAACGAGGACTTACTCATTCATTTTGGTTTTTTCAGGCTTTGAACCCTGTGTTTGTCATGATTTTGATTCCCTTCTTTGAGACTATTGTCTACCCACTCGCAAGGAGGTGCAGATTGCTGACAAAGTGAGCTGCTTTAACTTTTTATTTGTCTATTATTAGAGTTGCATTGATTAGAACTACTAATATTAGTTTTTGAAGTCTATTCTGGCCATTATCAAACTGGGGGATTCCCTTAATTATGCAGTGGTTTCCATCAGCTTAAAATTACTTTTACAGAGTTTAGAAGTGTCCACCATTTGATTTTCATATCGCTGGCTAACAATGTTAGGACTGAAACTGACGTATTTCTCAAAGGATTTTGATGACTTTAAGTTGGCAAATGAAATAGGCATTGCTGGCATTTGTTTTGTAGACTAGTTCCATTATTATCAATGTAAAGCATTTATTCCTTTCAATATGAAGGGAATAACACATAGACCTTTAATGTTCTTGAAAGCTTATATGCTAAAGAAGTTCAAAATTTTGTGTTGATTTTAATGTTATAGTTTCAAATGCGGGTTTTAGCTGTAAGAAATTTGTAGAGATGCACCGATTGAATATCTAAATCGCTAAGAGATAATTCTGCCATTTATGTGTAATGTTTCTCGAGGATAAGCTGTTGCAACCTGTAGGTGTCATGTTGTTTTATGCTTTAAATTTAAGCAGTAGACATGAAACTTATTTTATTCTTTAGGCCCTTGCAGCGAATGAGCTTTGGCATGTTTCTTGCTGCCATTTCATTTGTCATCGCTGGAATTCTTCAATCCCGGATGGAGGTTTGTTTGCAGTTATGATTATGCACTAGTAATCTATAGAAACAAAGCTCAGAAGTGCAGAGGTCAGAGCGGCAAATAGTGAAAGACATTTAAGCCACTCATAATGACCCATAAAGGAACCCAAATCACTTTTAATCTTGGAGGCTTGAAATAACAGTAAGACTAAACTGATTTTGTACAATCACCCGTGCCTTTTTATAGACGAAAAGGAAACTTTAGTTCTTGCTTTAGGTTTTAGTTCTTACTTTAGGTTTTAGTTCTTACGGCTTATAAATGATCTATTTGTACGATGTACGATGTAAATAAGCAAGACATTTGACATGCATAAGTACAGCGAATCCAAAAATAACTTAAGCCAAATTGATCAGAGCACGCGTACAAGAAATGTATTGAAAACCGCTCACGTGAGACCACTGTGCGCTGCTCTAGGATTTCACCGATTTGCAGAAAGGCGGAAACTGTTCACGTGTTTTTCTCTGTGCGCAATTTGATTGGTCAACCGCTCGTGGACGAGTGGCTGTAAGCCACTTTTACCTGTGTCAAATGCCTTTAAGCGAGGTTATATAAAGAACTCTTTTTTAGTTAACTATTTAGCCTTACCAGTTAAACTTATGCTATATCTTGATAACGACCAGAAGCTGTGAGAATAGTCTATCTACTTTTGAAATATGCATTCAGTATCATTTAGAATGAATTTACCATAGAAACCAAGAATAACCTTGAAACAGTTTGTAATTTATTCAGGTAAAGTAAGATATGGTATCTCTCTTTATTTTCAACTTTAGGATATTAAGGATTTTAACCTGTAAACAGGCACTGGTGGCAAAGTGAGGATCGCCAGTCGGGTCTTCTTGTATGCAAATAAGCAATCGTTACCCGACCTCTGCACCTAAGAAAGTTGGAGAAAAAGGTTTCTTGGGTCCTAGGCTAATTCAGATAGTCGATGAAATGTTTAACAACTGTTTCGAAAACTCATACACAGCTGCTATTTCGCAATCGCACTCAAAAACTCCTTTATTATATTTGGTTGAACTTTTCTGCTGCCATATTTTTAATTGGGCCCAAGCCCCAGCCACCCCCCCCCCCTCCCCTGCTGTTTTGATGCGAGACGGACCCTTGTTGTAACTTATTGACACTAGAACCTTCTTTTTCTTTTTAGAACGTCTCGTCCGTAGCTAAAATGCCAGCAACTGGTTTTGCAAACTTCCGTGTAATCAATGCAGTTCCGTGTGAAATTAAAGTCTCAAGTGCCAATCTTAAAAAGGACATCATCTTGTCAAAGAAAAGGGTGAGTCTTTTTAAGGTTTATTTGTTTAAATGCCATTGTTTCCTCGCTTTGTTATATCAACCTTCGTTTGCTTATTCCAACTGTTCAGGGAACTTATGCAGTCTAATCTGATTAGAAATTATGCCTTCACGAAGAAACCGATATAATCAAAGCTAATTCCTTATCATAACATATATTCACCTTCTTCAAACTTAAGTTGGTACATGTTGCTATTGCTGTGGACAATTCAAAATTGTAATTGATCACTGTCTTGAAACATTATCATCGTCTATTTTACAGGCAACTGAATACTTTGCAGTGCCAACAAAGCTAACCTCTATTGATGTGGAAACAGTCAACTGTGCCATTTCCTTGAAATCTAAGGATAAAGTCGAAATTAAAGAGCATTACACATATTCTTGGGTAGTTGGTTTGAATCACAGCGCCATAGTTCCAATACAGGTATGGTATCATACTGTGTTATATAAATTTTTACTAGCAATTAATTATTATCTTTTAGCCCTATATTTGGTGCCAGGTGGTCTTTTCATTTTGCATTAGAATGTTGTAAATAATTTTTTAATGAAGTAGAAAAATTATCATGATATGTTTCCTTATAGCCAACTTCGACTCTTAAGGAATTATGTCACGACGATTCAGGGGGTTTGATTTTTGCATTTCCTCTGATGGGATAATTGAGATACTCTTAAAGTAGGATCAGATACTTAGGGCTGCTTTATAGAATTATTCTAGCCTTGTTTTATTTTATGTATTAAATGTCTCATCGCTTGTTGTACCGAATTTTTGTGCGGAATTTACGCTTAGAAATGATGAAATAATTGCCAAAAATTCTCCTGTAATTTGAATATTTGGAAATTAAAGTGCAACGGAGAATGGCCATGAGTGGCCTTTTTTAATTCTAACCTCCCTGTGTAGAAAGCCCGGTGAAAACCTTCCCTGACAATAAGTTTTTTTGACCGGGGAGTCCCCTTTCAAGTTATCGAATAACCCGGGCATTTTTCATTCCCAAAGTCCCCTGCAAGCTGATATTTTTATCCCCAGTCAATCTTGTCCCTCTTTGACACGAAAAATCACATGGTAATTCTTCCATATGGTTGTTCCGTATCAATATGAGAGTTACCCATCTGATCCCGAGCACGTCGATCATGATTGCAAATTTAACCCTATTCTGCTAGTCCAAGAAAATGTTTCTATCCCCTGCCATATTTACCTGCTATCCCTGGTGAAAAATTCCTCGCCGGCTGATTACACGACGGCATTTTCTGGGTTAGACAGATGCACTATCTGGCTTACTTGTACTGTCAGTTTAAGCCAACTATAGTTTATTCTCTTTGCTTATGCTTTAAACCACACTAAGCAGGACTATTAAATTGCGTGTCTCATCTATTTTAAAGCTTCAAGATCAAGTAACTCCATTGGGAAAGGGAAGAGCATTGGTTCGTTTTGTTCATGTTGGTAGTACTGTTATGGAGGAAGTAACCGTGAAAGCAAATAAATCTGTTCAATACGACCTGAGTCCATTCTCTTCATATAGATATCACAAATTTGATGCGAAACAGTAAGTTGACCTCTCGGTTTGAAGCAAAGAAGTCTAGACTATCGAGTCTGTATTTTTTTCTGATTATGACTGTTAAGGCCAGATTTGATCAATTCCTAGCTCGTTGTAATTTCAATTTTCATAAGCACGGTCTATGAATTTACAAATAAGCACAATTATATTTTCAAGGACGCTGCCATCGGGAGCATTCATGATAGCAAACAAAGTAGCAATAAATTCATATCGATGATTGATCATTCCTTTCGTACACCCCATTTTGCCACTCAAAAAGGACATGACCCTAGAAAGTCACAATGCCCTTAGATCAGATTGTTTTTCTCGATATTTGTATTTTAAGTATCTGTGAATATCTCACATGATTCAAAATAGCTTCTCTTTCGTTTATATTAACGTCATAGTTTTACAGTGATGACTGGTGCTTTCAACTTGTTGAGGTTTGCATGTAATGTTTTATGATTTTAAGATTCATCAAGTACTTAAGTTCAATTCTTCTTTTCTAAATTGCTGTCTTACTTAATTCCTAGTTACAAGATCAGAGTGTCTGCGAAAGGGACTCAGGGAGCTCTTGCTATGGTAAGTGAGACGTTTTATAGTTTCGAAAGGGATATTTCTTGACCCTAGCCATGGTGATAGACATTTTTAGTCGGCGGCTTTAGAATTATTTGGCAAAGGTCGTTTTTTATTTCGGGTGTTTTCGAAACTCCTGCATTAATCAAAATGACACGAATTCTATTTTCTCTTAATGAAGAAAGGAGCCTATTGTCAGGCTTTCCGTTTATCCTTTCCAGTCAGTTTCCACTCTTGCATGGACATTGATTCTCGCCTTTTCGTTCATAATCCGATCTTAGATAAACTTAACAATGTTAGATGCAAAATAATGTTAAGTTTAATGTGTAATGCTTTCACCTGGAGTGCTATTATCTAAAAAAGAGTTTCTTTCAAGTTGGTACTTCTTTTGGTACCATAGTACCTCATAAGTCTGTTGGCACATAGGCAGTGGGTTTGTGCGTTGGTCCTTCTTTGGCACTTTGGTACCTTGCTGGTACAGTGTTAGTATGTTTGTTTATAGAGAGTGTGTTGGTACTTTGGTAATATGCTGGTACTTTAGTGCCGTCTTGATACCTATTTTGTACATTAGCACGTTGTCTTACGTTGGAATGAAGTAAATATGTTTAGGCTATAATTCCTTATGGGCTATACCTAAGAGAGATGTATTAAATAAATGTCAACTTAAGTCAAGTATAGAAGTTGTTTGCATCTCTTGTACGAAAAATCACAATTCATTTCTATCCATTTTAGAGGTTTTTTAATGATAGTATCTTCGTTACAATTACCAATGCTCCTGATTTTGGTCGTGGTTCGTCGCTTCATACAACAAGTATTTTAAAAAGTATTGTTTGATTATATTATAGAAAGAGCTGACCTTTGGCAATGGTGGCATCTATTCGGTGATAATTCAGTCAAATCAAGACAAAAGTAAGGCAAGTATCTTACAAGTTCAGGAAATCTGGAAATTCCTGTATAAAGGTTTTCATAGTTTACGTGTCCACGTGTCAACGAAAATCCCTGCACCAGTCTAGTATCTAGCGTTCTTTGACCTCAATTCAAGGATACCGTAAATCCTCGAATTGGCCCCCCCCCAGGGGGCTTATTTATTTTTTTATTTTTAGATGGGGCTTTTTCAAGGGAGGGCTTTCAAAATTATTGTAGACATTGAGAAGACATTATTATAAGACCTGTTTTACTAGAAATTTCTGTATAAATGTGAGTTTTTCTGGTAATTCAATAAAACGCCAAACGCAACTCAGATGGCAAAAATCATCAAATCGAGGAGTCGAATTCGATACTTTACGGTAGCAGTGGAAACTAAATCTAGGGGAAGGGCTTATTCGAGATGGAGGCTTATTAAAAATTTGTAGTTCTATGATGAGGGCTTATTCGAGAAAGGGGGGGCTTTTTCGAGGGGGGGAGCAATTCTAGGATTTACGGTATTAAAGTATTAAAGCTATATCCTATCCTCGGACGTAAGGTTTTTATCTGTGTCATAGCATATTGATCGTTTTTTGTGTTTTCCTTTAATGACAAAGTTCTTGTCGCTTTCACGTTATCATGAAAACTAAATGTAAGTCCTCTCTTTTGGAAATCAGTTCAAAGCCGTTATTGATGGGAATCAAACTTATAATGTACCGTAATGAGTAATCTACCGATTACGTTCTGAATCTTGTCTCGCGCAATTTAGTTTAATTTCTCATAATATTTGAGACGATATTAGACAGTCTTACAAATGATTATTTCGGATAATCAGGTGTCTCGTTTTTTTAAGGTGTCTCGTTTTTGACGGCCTCGTTAGCAACGTTTCTGTTCAATCAGTTATTTAGGAGTCAACCAAGTTGGTTTTTAGAAAGCCGTTTTTATTTATTGAATTCTTCTGTAATGCTACCATCGTTAGACTATTGCAGGCGGTAAAAGGATATCAAGATTTTTTTAGTTTCCGAGCCGTGCCAGATCATCGCAAAAAATATTCTGTAATGGTTTGCAATAATAGCTTTACAATGATTCATAGCTGATTTATTTCATAGAGACCGGCTGCCTGACTTTTGTGGTTTCTGTAGGCAAGCTATAACACCAGAATTTTAACAAACTGTGCAGCAGTATCTAAAATAGAGCTCGAAAAATTTTTTTAACAGTTTACAGTCAAAGATACAGTTTGGGCAACTCTATATTCTTAGATTTAGGGAAAAAATCATTATTTTGAGTTTTTAGATCCTCCATTCAAGTTGTTATCTTTGACTTAAGCTTTCAAGACGTCACTTCCTTATCCCGCTTCATATTCACGTATGAACTGAGTACCTTTTAACTGATACATCTCCTGAAAAAAGAATTACCCAACACTTAAAAGGTAACCAGGTATCTCAAATCTAAAAAACGGCCTATCTGATGCAGGATCCGTATGTTGACCTTGAACTCACACTGGAAACATTGGATCCGTAAGGTTAAATCTCTAATCTCCCGAAAGTTTGGATTGACTCAGTGAGTCCATTGAATATTGAGACAGGCCAGATACTCACATAACTTAACAAACATTTGATATCCTGACGAATTCTTGTAGTAGATTACATGGGCTTTCTGAATCTGCCAGGTAGATTTATTTAGTATATTTACTCATGTCACGTACCTGGTGACATCATCGAACGGTGAGATTTTTTCTTTGAACGCCAAATCCTCTTGTCTTGCTGAAGATAAAATTGGTTAATATCAATTTTGAATAGACCTAAATGTTATCTTTTTAACGCTTTGCTTATAATCTGATTTTGCAAAAAATAAAGACTGGAATAAATGGCGACATCAACAAATGAATATCTACAAAATTAGATTTATTTTCAATTATGGCAACGAATATGAATAAATTTGTTTGTGTCAATGAAGTGCTGAAGTAATAAAAAAATTGGACCTGTGTGGAGTACGAGCCACGTGTCCATAGATCGATTCACATCTTTTAATTATTGTTGACCCTAACTCAAAAATTGTAATTTCTGAAGTGTAGTGAATGGGAACGTAATTGCCTCGTATGGGCAATGAATTACATTGTGCTTATACATACAAAACTATGGACAACATTGATAGAAAATCTAAGAACAAGGACTTCTTTAACTTGTTAAAAAATGAACTGATTCATAAAAGCTAAGCATTGTGAAAATGTAAATGAACATAAAGAGAAATTGGATAGGTATCAAATTAATCCTTTTTCAGAAGGTCAAGGAAACACATCTGCACCTTATTCGAAATTGATGCTAAGCTTATCTCAGATGTTCTTATCTGCTTTTCAATTGTGGTGAAAGTGTAATTTCTCCGATCAGGAAGCTAAAATTTAAAACTGGCTAAAATTTAAAAGGCCGTCATCATCATTCGTACAGTTTCTCAATAGCATTCATCGTACATTGTAACAACTGTGCTTTTTTCCCGTGGTGCAGGAGGGAAGTACCACTTAAAACATTTATAAAATACTGGCTTCTGAGACTCTTAAAAGTGATTGAGCGCTTCAAACGCGCACTCAAAAATGTCTCTGAAGGCCGATTTCCATTTGACATTTTTTGTGCGCGCAGGTGTAGCGCCCAAGTCTGAGCATGCGTGATTAAAATCAAGTGGTCTCGATTTTGCGTCCGCTGGGAGCGCCAGAAAGTTGATAGGGTCTCAACTTTTTTGTGCGCTCGGCCACTTGACAGCAGCCCTTAGCTACGCATGCTCAAATTTGGGCGCTATACCCGCGCGCACGAAAAATGTCAAATGGAAATCGACCTTGATGAGATTAGGCTTGAGCGCCAAAAATGATAGTGAACTTGAAGTTGGATCTTAGGAACGCTTGCTTTATAAAACACAGCGTATATGAATGTAAGATGTTTCCTTTAATGGTATTGTAGTTATGATAATAATGGCGTCGTGTTTTTAATGCAAGCAAAAGTCGTAGTTGTTATTCATATCAGTTATTGCGTGTTTCTCTTTATAACAATCAATATATATTTTCTCCCAAACAGCTGCAAATAGTTAATTACGCTGACGTGTCTCCGCGACCTATTTCTATTCTATGGCAAATTCCTCAATATATCGTAATAACATCTGGCGAAGTTCTTTTTTCAATCACTGGCCTGGAGTTTGCTTATTCACAGGTATAAATTATTCGTGTCCTTTTTTAAATTCTCGATTTTTCCATCGAGTATAAACAGGGTCGTAGTTAATGTAAATAAATTTTTGTCGCAAATGTTGGCTGCCTCGCTAGAGCGAGTAATAAGAGCATCCAGGTACCCTAACATTTCTGGGCTGGGCAGTGACCTTTTTTTAGATCTCGGACATGCAGTTGGATGCCATAAATAAACTTTTTTAATTTAAATGACAAGTATCTTGTTAAAAATATTTTGTTCTAGAAACTGCATATTGCTATTAGCTTCTTTTTATAGTATTTTTCTCAACTCTTATTGAAGCCAATGTGTTTTGAATCAAATACGATAACAGTTACCTGTGTCCCCCTCACCCAATTTTCCTGTATATCCAGTGTCGTACCTTGATCGATGGGACCTAAAACTGGATGGGGGGGGGGGGGGGATAAAACTGAAAATTTACCGAATATCGCCAACAAATTATAAGAACGCAGGTTTTTCGCACCGTCCAATTCTCAGTATCGTAACATCTTCACATTTTTTGCTGATGGCCTTGTTCTCAATAATCATTTTTTCTCTCAATAATTCAGGCGCCGCCAAGTATGAAATCGTGTATCATGGCTGCCTGGTTACTAACAGTTTCTTTTGGGAATCTTATTGTTGTTATCTTGGCTGGTGCAAAGTTAACTGAAGATATGGTAGGATTTTGCTTATTATTATACAAATTAGAATAAAACCCTACTTTAACCTGAATTTAGTTTTTTAAATAAACATCCTCGATGAGAGATCAATGGTTAACACCTATTTACAATTAGGCGATATTTGTTTAAAGTTGCTCAAGGAAGATGACTGTTTATACTCAGCTGAGAGTCCGTTACAAGACCTAGGACCTCTAAACAAGAAGCATTTCTGTCCAATTGGGAGTTTTTCTTTGGTTAGCATTTAGGTCAGTTGATGTATTCCTAAGATTCCTTGATTACACATTCATTGTGGAGCCTCGGTCAGACCACAACAGCCCCATCCCGAACAATGGTAGCAAAATTGTGGCTCCCTTATACATGTCTACATAGTCTTCAGAGTTTTTTCTGGCAGAAAGAATTTTGCATGCTTCAAAAAGCAAATTTCTCTGGAGACCTTAAAATAAAAAGTTTTAGTTTGATTCTTCCAATCCAATGTGTTATCGATCTTTGTACCAAAATTTTTGGTTTTTTGAATAACTTTCAGTTCATTACTCTAAATTTTTAGCTTTAAAGATCCGTCTTACCTTTAAACCTTTTTTAAACGCGTGCAAAGTCACTATTTGTGGCCTCATTCAACTGAAATCATGCGATTGGTGGAAAAAGACTTGTGCGTTCAACGACACACTTCCTTTCTTGACAGCTTGTGAGAGGTCCAAGGAATAGGAGGGTCCAAGCGAGAAACATTATTAAAGTTTGCTGGACAAATTTAAAACAAACATTTTGTTGTAGAATGTCTAATTCCATCTGAATTCACCAAGACGAACGGAATACCTTCGCCATGATTGAATGAAGCTTCATTTCCTTAGCCTAGACCAAATTAACATAAACTTATCGTTTCGATTGTCGGTATATATGCTGAAATATAGCAATTGTCCATTTCATGTTCAGTAAATACGCTCAGAAAATACAATTTATCGAGCTTATCAATGCACCGGAGCACCATCCGCCATTTTCCCGATGTGCAAGTCAGGCTAAAAACGCACAATGTCCTGTGTATTTGGTTTGTTTACAAAACCGTGACACAGCCCCTTTAACTCTAGAACATTGCTTCCTGTCGTAAAAGTTTTAATTCAAACAATTCTAACGGCTCCTGCTAGATACCGTTAAACTTCAGCTTTTTGCATAGTATGCCATGTTCAACCGTGTGCCAAAATGCCTTTTTCGGGTCGATAAAAACTAATCTTAATAGCTTCCTGAAATCCAGTGAGTGCTTTTAGGCAAGCATGGTCATCTAGAATAAAGTTTACGAAAGCTGGGGAGAAATATCTATTATCATTCATGTCTTAGCACGATTGGTTGGTCACATATCTTTCAAAGAACCTTGAGATGCCAGGTAAAACTGTAATAGGACGATAGTTAGACTTTTCAGTTTTCTCCCCTTCTTTGAAAATTAGGGTAACTCTGACCAATTGGAAAAATTTCAAGATTGCAGGAAATTCCAGTAACATAGCATGCTTAAAGAATTTTTCAGAGTACAAACTCGGATAATGACCGAAAATAAGCTGAAAATTTATATCCGGTTTTGGATCAAAAGTAATTTTCGACCCCGTTTAAACTGTCCCGGGACAATTTTGTACCGTTACGGTTCGCAAGTGTTTACACTGTTGCGGTTCCAAATTGTTCCGTTTAGCCGTTCCGTTTACACTGTACGGGTACGACCTTAATTTAATGGTAAAACATTGTTTAGAAAAAGCTGTATTTAGTCAACCAAGGCTTTTATTTTGCTGCCGAAGTCAACAATCGAATTTTTATTGAGAGTTAAAATGGAGCGGAAGGCCGATAAAATCTTTACTTGGACGAACGACAAGGTGGCTTTAATTTTCAGTGTTATTTTAGACTACAAAACTGCAAAGTCCAATCAAGGCTTGGACTGGGAAACAATACAAGCCTTTTCTGTGGTCGTCTTTTCTTCAGAATTTCCTTTTCTTCAGAATTTGACAACGTAGTTATGCCACAATCAAAGCCTCGATTACCTGAAACAGCCATACAAAAGACCTCTTTGTGAATCCGTGACAAAATCGTCTCGGATAGGTGTTTACACTGTCCCGTGCCAAAACGGAACCGTGACGGTACAAAATTCGTTCGCTTTCAAAGCAGGGTCAAAACTGTTCCGGATAGCAGAGCAAAATCGTTTCGGTTCCACAATAATGGTTCCACAGTGCTAGTGTAAACGGAATGGCGAACCGTGACAGTTTTGGGTCTAACAGGACAGTTTTGGGTCTAACAGGACAGGAAATTGGAATTACAGCAACAGTCTGTAGAGCACTTTATACTTCGAATTTAGTCTAAGTTTCTTGAAATTCAATTTTCAATTTAGGAATTGGCCACTTTAATTCCAGAACAGTGCGAAAGGGTGATAACCTCGAATTGGCGCTAAAATTGATGAGGGGCATGTTTGTTCCTTCATTCTACTAGCATATTGGGGTAGCGACGAATTTTAGAGGCAAGGGTGGGTTTGGAAATAGACAAAAGTGACAGTTCTGTCCCCTCTTCTGAGAAGCACTTGCCACTCAAAGTTCTACGTAGTTATTACTTGTTGTCATACTATTTCCAAAACTTGTCTGGAGTGTGCAATCTGACCAATACTGGTCATCATTTGACAATAATTAACCCTTTTTTTAAACATTTTCTCTGTGTTTCTTGTCAATTCTTCATTCCATGAGGCATGTGACACGAAACTTCAAGACGATTCAGATAAATTATCACCAAACATCTTTCCAGATATTTTTGTATAACGTCATGCGATGTTTTTTCCTAGCTCCCCCTGGAATTGATATAAAGGCTAATCCCTTCTGGAAATAGTTTCCATCTCCCTAGGAGTCATTATGAGTCACTAGGAGTCATAAAGTTTCTTTCAAAATCTAACCAAAAATTGAAGTTATGCGACTAGACTGAGGTTTATTTGGAAACCGGAAATTGATTGGTTTCATATCCGTTGGTTACATTGATTAGTACCCCCGAAAACTTTGATTCATCCTTCTACAAACACAGAAGTCAGACTTTCTCAACTTTTTTAAATCAATAAAAAGCTTATTTGGATTATGATGGATGGAACTGACGCAAAAATCTTTACTTTAGCCAAGACTAAATGTATTTTTCAGCCAGTAAATGATAACGTAAAGGTTGAAGACTAGCAGTATACATAGTGATTTTTTGTGAGCTTTATGCAGTATAAGACGCGTTAAAAGAACGCATACGATCAAGATGTTTTTCCCTGAGATGTAGTCTGCATGGAAAGGTAGCTTTAAGGGATTCTGTAGCTTTTGTCAATGCAGATTTTGCAGAAGTGATTGCCCATTCATTCGCTAAGAGAAACTCCCATCTTTTCGAAAACTTCAGTTAGGAAACTCCAATGGGCTTTGTTTCGAGTCAAAACTACAATGTTTGCTCCAAATCTCTTAAAAGTAGTTTCTGCAGCATGAGAAAACCAATGGAAAACATGTTTTAGTTGTTGTTTTTGATAAGTCTGAACTTTCACGGATTCACTTTATTCCAATTTGTAATTATACCAATAACCACGATAATATTTTCGCACTCTCTTTCGTAGGCCGAAGAGTTCTTCTTCTTTTCTGCATTTCTGGCCGTTGTTGCTACAATATTCAGTGTCATGGCCTACTTTTACAAGTATGTCAATTATGGATCAAGTCGGAATGAAGGTGAATTCGAGAAGCTGATCAGCAATGACGACATTCAGCTAGAAAAAATTGGAGATGGTGAAGGCGATAACGCAGATGAAAATAAGGAAGATAAATAGGTATTTGTTATATAGCTGTATAATTGATATGTTAGGTGTTGGGAATCTTGCTGTCTAAGAAAGATAGTCCGATTTTGAATAACTTTTCTACTTCACTAGGCCTCTAACGTTTTTTTGCTTTCTTATGGGTAGCCTTTAACTGGCTCACCAATCAAGTGGGATGTAGCCTGCATGGAAGGAAGCTTTCAAGGAGTTTTGTAGCTTTCAATGCAAGTTTTGAGAAGTGATTGCCCATTCATCCTTTAAGTGGAACGCCCATCTTTTCGAAACGAGTCAAGACTGCTATGTTTGGGACAAATCTCCTATGCATTTTGACAAGCACAATTACATTCATGAAAGCCGATAGTTACAGCCCACGAATAAAAAATCACGAGTGGCTTGTCAATGAACCCATGACATTCTTAACCCTTAATCATCTAAGTCCATTAAATTTAATGTAGTAAACAGGTCCCAAGTTAAGATGGTTGTTGTTGGATTGGGGCATCATTATGGTCAGGCTCCCACAGACACTAAAACGGTGTTGTTTATCTTATATCATTAACACAAGTTCTTCAAAAACAGGTTTCATGTAAAGCACATTCTCCGGAAATATCTTGACTTTTTATGAATTATGGTTCGTATCTAAGGCATAATTTTATGGGCATGGCTCTATAGAGGGGACTCGTTAGTAACAAGGTACCTCACCTTGAACTTCTAAACGTGTACTTTAAGTTTATAAATTACATGGTGGATATTCACGAAAAATATTGCTAATGATTTAATTTCGTTACTGGTAACCTACTTTTGCAAATCAAGGATTTGTGATTTAAACTTGTGCATTCAGCAATATCATTCTAGATTACCACTTTGTATGTCTAGCTACTTATAAAATGGATGTAAATTATAAAGACTGCTAATATTTTATATTTTATAATTTTTTGTCAGTTATTCTTGTAAAAGTTGAAATGATAAAAATAGTACCGTCAATTTTGGTCATCTTCTCTGTCAATGCGCAATTGCTTTTTTCTTTTGTTGAACGCTTAGCTTGCAAGAATGGTTCCACTTTGCGAATGTGTTTTACGGCTGCGTTTAAACTTTTGTTGCTAGCTTTACCAAAATGTGTCCTTATGTACGCGTTCACACCAGTGGCGGCCTGGCAGGGGAGGCTGGGGGGGCAGGGCCCAGCTGACTTTTTTATAGGGGCGCCAAAGCTTGTATATGGCGCCAAAAACTCGAAAAAAGTTTGATACGACCGACTTGTCTGGTTATTAGGTCTCTAGGATGTCAGCAGAGATAAAGAAGACGCCTTAAAGCCCCGTTAAAACGCTCTCAACATTTCACTGAACATCGCTCAACATTTGTACAGTGATTTTTAGTGATGTTGAATTGGGGTGTTAAAACGCTCTCAACAATTCGACTCAACATTCGTTAAGCGTTGAACCTCGGCCTCGCAGAGATCCAAGGCAAGTTTGGAAGATGAACTTCGGATACTCTTTCGCTTTAACAGTCGCTGTAACAGTAGCTGCCTGATGATTTCCTAAGGTCAGGATTTTGGTCTTGCAACATGTTTTGAATTGCTATCTCATTCGATTTGCTTTCACTGCCAACTGTTTCCAAGCGTTTGTCATGGTGTGCTATTATGATTTATAAAATTCAACTTCTCTCAACCTCTTGGTCTGATCCAGAGTCTGATCTAAGATCTTGACGCGCTGAAGCCTTTCTTTGGCGCGCAAAATCCAAGTCTAGCGCGCTTGCGCCGACTGAACATTGTTGTATGGGGGTGTTAAAACGCTCTCAACATCTCTCAACAACACCTTTAACAACAGAAATGTTGAGTCGACCCGCTGGACATTTTTGAATCGGTTAAAACTACACACAACATCGCTGAACACCGCTCAACACCACTCAACATCACTGAACAGGGTCATTTGCACTCTACAAATGTTGAGAGATGTTCAGTGAAATTGTGTTATATGTATGTTTTGAGCTTGTTTAGTTGTCCCAAAGTACAAGTTTAGCAGAACAAAGGTAAATATTTTATCTGGCGCTTTCGATTCCCCTCCAAGGTGCCAAATGAACACAACAAAGAGAACAAAACCCTCATTTCACCAAATCGTAGGGGGAACTCTTGGAATTTCCCTAAACATGTTCTTGACACATTTTTATTAAGTTTAACTGCTTGGATTGGCTTTGAAGAGATAGTCCATTTCGTATGTGAGCCGATCAAACTTGTCCTGACACCCCCATGAAAAATTATCATATTTGGGACCCTGTGCTCACGTTGGGGTCAGTCTATCCTTGACATACAAGGTTAAAAAATATAAGAGCTTTACCAGACTGCCAAGCTTTTCAGGAAAATACAATAATGTTTGTTATGAAGGGCGCTATTTTGCTGCTGGCCCCTCCAGGCGAAAAAGCCAGGCCACAACTGGTTTACACTTGATTTTCAACCACATTAATTTGAGGTTCATTCGCCCTTACTTCGAAGTAGGCTAGGTCTATTGCATTTTGAAGTTTTGCGACATAAAATGATAAATGAAAAATCCACATCTTCGTCAGTTGATGATTAATTTTGATTGGCAATCTGAACCCATGTGCTTCTAGCATATCTTGTTGCTAGACATTGGCCTCGTTTTTAAAAACACGAGAATAAGTCATCCAACATTAATTTTTAAATGGTTTTCTTGATAGTACTTGCTTATGTTTTTACGTCAATTTTTTAGAATTATCGTTTTCCGAGAATTAAACTTGATTTTCCCTTTCATTTCGACATATCTGCAAACCTTGACATATGATATGATTATTTCGGAGCGTTTGCACGGCATAATAATGCTGTTGTTGTGTTGTGACGTTGAACTTTGCTGAGTAATGAAGTACAGAAACCTTCTCCCGTTCCGTCGACTGAACTACATGAACAATGCCTGGATTTGAAAGGAAAATATATAACATTTTCTTAACAGGAAGTGAAATGCCTTACCTTTGGTACCAGAACCGCAAAAATTTAACCTTAAACTAGCCCTACCCTTAGATCTATCTCTAGTCAATCCCTTAGCCTTATCCCTAGTCCAACTTTATCCCTTTTCCTAGTCAAACCCTTAGCCCTATCTCTAGCCCTACCCTTATCGCTACCCCTAGCCCTATCCTTAGCCTTATCCCTAGCCCTACCCGCACCCCCGCCACTCGAAAGTATCTATCTTCCGCGCGGCGCTAAAACCCTAGAAACCCTTGCAAATGATAAAGGGTTAATGCGGCCAGCGACTTGGAACAGGACATGGTACGTTCCACATCCAGCCTTAAATTATTGTCAAACACCAAATTTATCTTGCGTAGTTACCAAACCTTGGGCGAATTCTGTTTTAAATCAGAATAGCTGGTGGATATGAATGAATATTATCATTAGATAGGAAGCTGTGGTAACCACATGCATCGTACCATTCACTTGCATATAATCCCTCCAATATAACTTCAATTCAAATGGAAAGTTTTTCATATATTATTCATATGTTTGGTTGTTAATGTGCTATGAAAGTTCAATTTTGCGAAAGAATCAGGTTATTTTCATGAGCAAGTTAAAATTCATTTATTTGAAGAGATCTTTGTGGACAGTGTAATAAGCGATTTCAGATAGAGAACTGCACTGACGTCCTC
The DNA here is from genome assembly GCF_057945365.1 of Rhopilema esculentum. NCBI lineage: Eukaryota > Metazoa > Cnidaria > Scyphozoa > Rhizostomeae > Rhizostomatidae > Rhopilema > Rhopilema esculentum. Next base: position 5,989,664 of record NC_142826.1, on the reverse strand, counting down.
ATACATTTGATTTTGTGGTTGCAGTTTCGCCTGTTTCTACTTTATTTTGACAGTGAAGTGCCATTTTGCAAAGATGAAGTACCAGCGAGAAGGACAGGAAAACACGAATACAGAGCCATTGATCAAGTATGACCCGTGGTATCTCAAGCAAGGCTGGGCTGGTCGTCTGAAGGCTTTTGAAATTGTTTCTACATTCCTTGCAGCGGTTGTTCTTCCGACAGATGAAACCTCGACGAGGTACACTTTTTTTAGGGTCGTTGCCTGGATAGCTTTCTCGTTTGCTGTTATTGATATGATCCTTCATTTAACTTCGCTTTGGGAGAAGGTGCACCCAATCTTCAAAGCATCTGAGGCACTAATGACATTTGCCGCAATGACAGCCTTTCTGCTCCTCGTCGCCAGCGGGCTTTTGGCAAATCTTGCACCAAGGAGCCAGCATTTTGGCAGAAATACAACAGCACTCACTGCTGGCTTCTTTGCTTCTGCATTTTATGCAATAGAAGCTCTGCTGCATTTTCTTCGATTCCGTTCAGAAGATCCTCCGTTTCCACAGACAACCATGGCATCGGACTTTTCTGCAGTCATGTGACGTATTCGTTTTAGAATATTTTATAATATAACGTATTGATAAAAAAAGTCCTTAGAGAATTGTGATCTAGACAATTGTAGACGATTTGATTAGCCTAAATGTAGACATCTTGCACGAAGCAGAGCCTTGAAAAGAGAGTTGCCTTTCTGCGTACTGTCAAGAAAGTTGTTGTGAATGGAAGAACTTTAAGTACCGCATTACAGCTACGTTTAATTCATTTAATATGTTTGAAAGTTTTTGGGAAAGCACTTATGCTTTACACGGCTTTTCCAATAAAAGTTGACAAAAAGTTGGTTTAATTTGCTTTCGCACTGTGGGTAATTAGCTAGGTGACGTATCCGTTACATGGTTTTTAGAGGGATGACGTCATTAGTTTCGAAAACAATTTTGTAATTATGCAGAATTGGAGTCTGCTAAATTTTGTGCCAAACGTTCAGATTTGTTACGTGTCAATGTGCCATAGATTGTACGTACAATAGCTTTGTATGTGCCAATGTGCCATAGGTTTCTTCGTGCCAACGTGCCAAAGCTTGGTCAGTGTCAACGTCTAATAAGTCTCTCTTAATAAGGAACTTTCTGAGGCCTCAATTTGAAAAAGCGGTTTCTTTTATGCGGGTACTTACTGTACTTTTTCACGTACAAATGTGCCAGCTTGTCAAAAATATTTAGGTAACTTCGTGTTTTCTTTTCTTACATTTTCTTTTAGAGATTTTTAAACTGTTTTCTATTATTCTAGTGTTTTTTTCTACTTTAAAAAAGGGAAGAATTTTAAAGGAAAAAGAAAAAATTATGTGAGAAAACAAATGAATTAGGCTATCCCTGCCAGAGGGCTTTAAGAATTTAGAACACCTTGAGAGCTTTCAGCTCGAACATGGAAAAAAGCTCTCAAACAGCAACCCTAGATTAAAATGACAAAAAATGGCACATTGGCGCGTACCAATCTTTAGCACGTTGGCACGTACGGTGCTTTGGCATGTTGACACGCTATCACGCATGGGGCATAAATTAGTAGACGCGCAGCATTGAGTAATATACAGAAAAAAGATCAAGGAAATTTCGATAGATTAACCCAAAAGGTTTCTTATATCAAAAGAAGAAAATGTATCCAAAGTTTAATCAAAATCTTAAACGTTTGTGTTTACTCACTTTTTCAGAAATTTGCTTATAAATTGGTAATTTACTTGGTACTTGGAAAAAGCCTTTCTTCATAGACCCTACAGCACCACAGATTGCTCGTTAGTGGTTTGAATCCAAAACATGTAAGAAAGAAAAAATGTAAAACTGATCATACGATGAGTGCAAATCACTTGGATTCTTTAAGTTACTACTCTCTGGGTATAAGTATTTTATAAGATATTCGAAAGGGCTAGGTTTGTTAATGCTTCCCTTTGAAAAATCATTGCCATTGCCTTGACACGTTAAATGTAAAAAAGCAACTATTTGGTTAAGTCGAAAAAGTAATCTAACGATATTGACTATGAATGAATATTCTGCATTTCCTATCGTGTTTGTCTGACGCAAACATCTGGTGGCTTTTGATTTGGATGTTAAACAACATAAGCCTGACAATGTTTCCTTGCAATATAGCACTGAGATTCATTTTTCCAGTTATCTAGGCACGTAATTGCTAGTTGCATACTATTTGTCATTAAACATGGACCTTATCAAAATTTTGACATCGTAATAGATTGCTTCTAGAATCTTACTTGTGCTTGAACCATGGTCTATTCTTTAAGAATAGCTAAAAGGCGATTGACGGAGTTATAAGTTTGTTTTTGTTAGGTGCCTGAGCAATTTATTTGTAGCTTCAAATGGTAGCACCAAAAATTTGCCACATAATACCCGCATGTGTCCAGTTGATATTCTCCGGACAGTAATGGCGGGGGGTAGAGAGGTGAAGCATTGCTCCTTGTGCCAGCAAATGCAAAACTTCTTGGAAAAAAAATGGGAAGGATGCTACAACAGAAAATCTCCAAACATTGATTGGATGAGTATCTTGGTATCATCTCATCAAGGATAAAAGCACTGCCGTCTAGTCGAAAGATTTAAAGTATCCGCTGTCAATGTCTTTGAGAGCCTTTGCTGTTTTTGTCAATGTTGAGCTACCGTAAAAGCTCTATTAAGCCCCCCTCTCTTTTAAGACCCCTCTCTAAAAAGCCTCCTTTATCAAGGAAAACTTTGAAATAAGCCCCCTCTCTATCAGGGGCGTTGTGGCTAGGCGGGACACCGGGAAATTCCCGGTGGGCCCCTTTCAAGTGAGTTTGTAAAACCTAAGACAAACAGGCCCCTGTGAAAGAGATACGTGATATATGAACAGGGCCGCCGAAAGGGGGACAAGTAAGGGCAAACTGCCACAGGTCCTCGAAGTCTAGGGGGCCTCTTAAAGCAAGGGAATTCCAATTTTAGAAATGAATTTTAACGAAACACAACAAAGCATGCCTAAAAAAATGTAAAACTTGGTAAACGACTGCAAACAATTTCTGAAATGTATTTCAAGTTAACTTAAAGGGAAGTGCTCTATCTCGTTTGTGTTTGTATCAAGTGTGCCAATAGCACTAAATTTGTTCCAAATTCTTTGTAGTCTTAAAGAGGCTATGGTTAGAGGGAAGGTGATACACTCCAACAAATATAGCAAATGAACCTTTAAAAATGTTAGAAACTGGCATATTTTCAATTTTTCGTAGATGCATCGTTTCTAGGTACGTACGTACCATTTTTGGCAACCTGTGGTTTGTGATTGGAGATGTATTACAAAAGAGCGGGCCCCCTTATGATCATTTTCTCCCGGCCCTTTTCTAGAAGCCACAACGCCCCTGCTTTCTATTAAATCCCTCCCTCTTAAGCCTCTTGAGTCAAATAAGGACAACTTGTGCAACGTGAGAACATTTGTATGACATTTTCATAACAAAAAATGAATAAGGGCATTTTTATAACATTTTTACATTGAATTTATTAATAAGCCTCCTTCTCTAATAAGCCCCCCCCTCCCAATTTTTAATCCCCCTCTACAGCTGACAAAAATAGCCTCCCTCTAGAACAATATAAATTGTTCAGAGCAAGTTTAAAATTCAAAAGTTATTCAAAAATACAATAAATAGTAAGCACTCAAACAAGTAACAAACTTTCAAGTGGTCCCTAAACTTTGTATGTAAATTCAATATCTACTAATAAATTCGCGTGGTAGGATGTGGAAACCCCTATTGATGACATTCGAACTTTTTGCTGCTGAAAGTCGTTTCGTAAGAAGAAATTTCGATGAATTGAATGCTGCAGGAAATTTGGAATGACAAAATATCTTGCTTTATTTCAAACTACTGTTATAGAAGACTGCTAAATATCATTCAAAACATCTCCTCAAAATGTTTTAAGCCTGTTTCATCGTAGCCTGCGTGCAGACTGTTGACAAAATTAATAATAGGAGAAAAAGTAGAGTCTGCGAAGCCGAGCCGATTTTCTTGTTCCCAAGTTCCTCAAAATCAAGGAACCGAATTTGATGGTTGGGGGAATTTCAATTGCCTTTTTTTCAGTTTTCAAAGTGGCGCCTTCGAGCAGTTGTATAATTGAATGGTATCAGGATAATAGAATAGGTCTGTTTGTTCTTTTGAACAACTAAAATTACAGAAAAACATTGCACGCTAATGGAGTTGTTGTTCTAGTGCTCAGAATAAAATTTTGATGTCAGCGAACAAGAAAAGCGGCTCTATTGCGCAGACTCTACTTTCTCTCCTCTTTTAAATTTCAGAGTCTGCACGCAGGCTAGTTTCATCGAGGCTTGCTAGGATTAAAAACACAGAAAATAGAAACGGGATGCAAAAATAGAAACGGGAGTGCCAGCGTTAAACAAAATCTTTCCAAGTTGATTTGCTCTTTTTCTTTTTGCCCTATAATGTTGCGCTTTCTTGTGTTTGCTCAATCATGCGGAAAATATTTACGTACGATGAATATAAGTACTGAGAACGATCAGTTGAGGTTGATTCTGAAGGAGAGAGAAGAGAAGGAGGAACACTCAAAACACAGAGCAAACTCAAACTACAGTCATGTTCCAGCAGCAAATTGACGCAGTAAAAGAGGAGTTACGCCAACATGCGCCCAAACGGAAAGTGCTTCAAAAGCTGGATATGTTCGTGCTGGACAACTCACTACGTGAGACAACGGTTGGGCAACTTCGCGGCCACACCATTGAGAACAAATGGCAAATATACAATGAGGTGAGGGATATTTACCTTGGCATGTCACTTCTTACTTGCAACATTACTTTCACCTAGGTACATTAGAGAAAGCGAGATTATTTCAAATTTAATTACTGTGTCTTGATCGAAGGGATACCTTGCCGCTATCCGCTACATTTGCAGGTTTTCTATGGAATTTCTGTTTCTGAACAAATTTTATTCCATAGCCTCTCTCGTGGCAAGAGCGTCAAGTAACATTTCTGCTCAAGGCTGCTTTTTTTCCTCTTTGCGCGTTGTCATTTTTGACATCTTTGGTACTATTGCTAGTCTGGTTAAAGCTTTTTTTTATTAAATTCTTATTTCAACACGATATCCCATCAGAAACCTAAATACAAGTTATGATAAGCTAAAGGAAAGCTAAAGAAAAACTAAAAATGGAAGACAAAATTTCAAAAAATTATTTAATAATATGTGTGAATTGAATTTGAATTCTCAAGCTTCAATTTGGAATGTCAAGATTTCTATTGTTTCTTGTGATATAACTAGAAATTTCAATCCTCTGATTATACTTGTTCCAGAGGCTCTCAGGGCACTGTTTATTAACTATTTTGTGTGTCATGGTAGATCTATCAAAAGATATGATCTGATCAACGCTTAAGCCTGGTTTTCATATATCGTAACCCGTCGGCGATGATCCCAGACGCAGCTTCCCGATGGTCTATGACAGTCTGCGATGGTTTATGACATATGAAAACCGGGTCATCGGGAACCATCGGCGATCATCGCTAAAGTTAAAATAATTTGATTTTCCCGACGCTTCACTGTTCCAGGGGTCCTTTTGTTTGGCATTTTCAATCCTGTCGATGCTGAAGTGTTTGTAGCTTCGTGTTTGGCAGGCTACCCCAGACAACATTCCCGTAACGGAGGTGACTTTCAACCAGCGCGTGATAAACCTCATATAGTTTGGATTGTGGAAGAATGTGCTTCAGCTTTTTCAACGCAGACAGAGCACTTGCTACTTTTCCTTTCAAAGATTTAAAGTGTTCCTTCCAGTTGAGATTCTCGTCCACAATAATACCTAGAGATTTAGTTTTTTTTTCACTCGTTTCATTTCTGTTCCAATAAGTTTCAGAGGAGCTAGAGTTTCAATTTTATTTGTTCCACGTGGATGGCCGATAAGCATAAACTCAGTTTTTTTAGGATTTGCGCTTAATTTATTGATCCCTATCCACTCAGAAATATTTTCTAGTACCTCATTCATTACTTGGGTTAGCTTGTTAATGTCTTCAGAGGCTACTGTCGTGTGTGTATCATCAGCATTCATGCTTGCCGATGCGATACAAAGCTGGATTAATGGAAACTTTGTCACATTTCGTATGTGATAGGCTACGCCATTTTGTGCCCCTTGGGATTTTGCTTTTGGCACGGTTGGTTGGTACGGTTGTGGAGTTCGTGCTTATTGTAGCAGTGGTCGAGCAAACATTACATTGTGTCTCCAATAAGGCCGAAGCAACAAGCGTGCAAGTGTGCATTGGCCTTGAGTAGAAAAGCTTTATTTTGTTGGTATTTTTATCCTCACACGTTGCAAGACAACCTGAAGATACAACCCCTACCCACCCAACCCTTATCTCGGCATTTTCAGGTTTTTATTGGCATATTAGCTTTCTTTTTTTATTTCTATTTCCTAATTGCCAAATGGCTTGCGACTATATGAACAGGGTGTTGCTGGTTGGCGGAAGAAGGCCATTGTTTCTTTTTCTTCTCAATTCCTTCGAAAATGGTTTAGGTTTCATTTATGGCCGTCTTTGCAATTGGCGCATGACAGCCCAAAGATAAATTGGTCCAAGTCCAAGTTTAGAGAGAACGTCACCTTCAGTCTTGTAATTGAAAATGACCAATTATTCTCAGGACTATTTTACCCTTCTTTCTGAAAGGTTTTTTGTAACACCCTGGAAAAAAATATTAAACATTCTAGCACAGTTCAACCTTGATATGTTTATTTCAATCTTTTTTCTTGTCCTGTTTGCTCAAAATGTTCATAAAGATATGTCAAAGTGTAATGAATTATTCTAAAGAAATTAGTAAACATGTATCCAATGTCGACCCTCAGTGTCCATGTAACTTATCTGACATTAAAAGAACTTGAAAAGAATTGCAGCGTAAGTAAAATACACAAGTCTTTGAATTTCTTTCTTATTTTAGATCAAACGAGTTGGCTTCAAGCACACGATTGTTGCTTCATTTTCCCATATGACGCGTCTTGGTGACACATTTATTCGTCAGCTTGCTGAAAAAGGCGAAGATTTCTCCAACTTTTATGCATTCTCTGAATTTCTAGAGAAGATCACCAACAAAATTCCAAATACTGATTTGATGCCAATCGGTTTGCTGAAGATGAAAGAGTTGGGTATAAAGCATGCTATCATCGAGATGGATTTGGTCTATAATGGAATCGATTACACGGTTTTTACGGTCAAAAAGATCTGTCAGCACTTGGAAAAATTGATTAAATGGTGTCATAGCAATCTGGCCGAGGACTCCCGTGTCCTGATAAACCTTCGTGACCTTCCTGATGCAATGGTGAAGAAACCAAGAAGAGTTTTCAAGATTGTCAACTTTTTGTCATCTTTGCCCAAACACTTGCGCCCATTTGCACTAATCACCGAAGAGTCGGGCAAATTCTTCCCAGAACAGCTTGGTGTATGGATCTCAGCTATCCGCAAAGAGATGAACCGTTGCGGATTCACAGAAGGACACTTGTTGGTGCATGTACATCAGCAATGGGGGATGTTAGAGCACACACAACTTGAATGCCTTGCCAATGGTGCTGACGGAATTTGGGCAGGCCTTTGCGAAGAAGGTGCTTCCATGGGGCATGCCAGTTCCACTGTCACCCTTTTAAATATGATTCGATTGGGGAACAAGAAGGTTTTGAAGAAATTCAACTGTACCGAGCTGAGAAAGGCAGCAATTAATGTGACCAAGATTACAACTGGGCTGCCTCCTCATCCAAAACAGCCAATCTACGGTGAACGTGCCCTTGACCTGGTTTTTGGGATGGATCAGTTTACACCCGACGAAAAGGTTTTCAGTTTGCAAACGTTTTTTGGAGAAGAAGCTGTGATGAGAATGACCACACTAGCGAATCCAAATATGGTTGTCCTTCGCCTGCAGCGATTGTTCGGCAATGATCCGCAGTTCACTGTTGACATGGCAAAGAAAATGCTGGCGAAGATGCTCGAAGATTTGCACGCAAACAGGAAAGAGGAGTACATGAGTGCCGTCGGTTTGGCTCTCTTGTTCGATCGTTCAGGAGGCAAACTAACTGCTGCAATGAGTGACGCAATTGCTAAGGTCCCTAAAACTTACTGTATTTGCATTCGTTAAAATTTTCACTGTCTTCAAATCTGATTCTACCATCTTACAGATTAGAAAGGACCTAAATTGGATTAAAAAGGGGAGGGTGCGAGGGATAATGAAAATTTTGTCCCTGCAAGTGTATTTTTTCTTATTTTAGGAAAAGCCCAAAATGGCGCACATTCAAAATCTTATCAAGGAAATCAGGGAGATGTGGGATGAATGGGATTTGCGAGATGGCGAGCGTGATGACATTCTAGAATTTGATGCTTTCTACAATGGTTTTATGGCTCCGTATTTTGGCTGTTACAGGTAACAAGACAACACGCTTTTTACAAAGCAAACATTCTTACAATTTGTTCTTTGTCATTAGTATCCGAATAGCCTGTTACTTTAAAATGGAGAAATAGGTACAAAACAGAGATTGGAAATTTGAGAAGATAATGCCCCTGTAAAGACAGCTGGTATCAAATCAATGGTCAATCAAAAAATTATAAAGAGTTTTGTTGAACATGTATTGTCAAGTCGTAGGAGAAATTCTACTGTTCTTGATAGCTCTTTAAGGATTGTTTCTCTGCCTGCCAAAAGCAAAAGACAACAAAGCAAAAGGAATTTCAGATCTCTAGAAATATGTGAATATAATTCCCAGTGGCTGTTTTAAAATTCCCTAGATTTTTTTTATATTCTGGATTACGATAAGCATTAAGATGAATTTCTTGGATTTTATCCAAACGTTTTGAGAATAAAGTAAATTGCACCAATATCAATTTCTGACAGATGCGATGAGACCAAGAAAGCATTAAAGGCCATTGACATGGATGCTGACGGCAAGGTTGATTGGAATGAATTTGCTTTGTACTTGAAATGGGCAGGAAGACAGTACCCGCAAACATCAACTGCAGAAGAGCTACTGTCTATTGCCTTCCGCAAGGGTCTTGTGCCTGCCATGAAAGACGAGCTCGTGAAGGATGTAAAGCTACCGGAATCAGGGACAGATGAAGATATGTGTGGAGAGTCAGGTGAAGAAGAAGATTTCGACTATTTTTCAGGGCGATGTTCTTCTGATGACGAGGATGAATATGATTTTTAGTCATTCTGTGTGGCTGAAGTACTGTTTAGACCAGTTGTTGTCATAGTTGGGGACTTAACGAAAAATTCCATGCTTTGATTCTCATTGAATGCTGCCATGCACAATATAACATTTCCACCTACCACCTTACAAATTTATACCTACGCATAACCCACGTGGCAACTCAGTTTTCTACCAACAATTCCCTACGAATTTTGATAAAAAACCTACTTTCTACATTAAGAAGGCGTTCGGCAGTGTCTGTTTTCAATGCTGTAGCTAGATGTTTGTGATTGGTGCATTGCATGATAACAAAGACAAATAGACCATTCATTTTTTTGTTTTGTTTTGAATCCAATTGTTTTATAGCTGTATTCCAGTCACTCAGGTGGGGCAAACCAGCGAAAAACTTATGGTAAATAGAGGCTGAACTCCCATTTTTTGGTCGAAAAACTTATTTAGAATAGAGAAACAATACTTTTAGAATTAATTTTCGCACTTGCACATAATTTTTGCACCTTTCTAATTATGGTTTCCCTGGCCTAGAGCCACCCTGCACCAGCACTGCACAAATTTAATAAAAAAACCTTCATTTCAAAATTTATACCGTAGGTTTTCCCTACAACCCTCAAAACCCTCAAAATCCCTACAGGAGGTAGAAACCCCTACGTGTGGCAGCACTTCATTTAACTAACATGTCATATTCATTATGATGATAAGTTTGCTGTAGCTGTGAAGACCATTACAAACATATTGAGACTTTTTGAAACGACTTGAATTTCGACGTTTAAATGAAAAAAGATGTTAATTGCTAAATGCTACACATTCCTGCAGTTGAAATTTCTTCTAATTCAATGATCCCGAGCATCCCGAGATTTAGAGTAGATATGTATGGTGACTTTGTAGATATCAAAGCAGTGGTTTGAAGAAACATGTTGTTTTCTTTTGAATCATCCCTGTGTTTGAAACAATTTTCTAATCTCCTTGTTATCGAGTTGTTTTTTCTTTCATGGCACGTTTTAAAGCAAATAACTTTACAAAGACTTTGAGCACACTCGAGAATATACCCTGGGTGCCAAAGTCTTCATAATTTAGTCTCAGAAATATAGTTCCATTCTTTGCCACAGCGGCCTACAATACATTATTCCGGGTTTCTCGAGGCTCTGGTACCCAGGGTAGTGAGAATAATTTATTTCTTTCTTTGCCAAAAACAAGGTTCTTTTTCTTCAAGCAGGCTATAACAGGGACAGCGGAGGATAATGCGGATTGGGAAAGAGCTAAACAGTTTAGAAGAGAACTAAACTTGAAAAAAGACCAAAAGCAAAATTATTTTTGCATTGTTTCAACTGAACTTTGTAATTTATTTCGTATTGCCCCCTGCTTTTAGTGGCGGTTTAAGGGGGTCCAGGGGGCCATAGCCCCGCGTTCATGGTAGCCAAAAGGGGCCCTGCACCTAAGAAAAAAGAGAAATTGTAAAAAACAAGGGCCCCACAGATGTTTTTGGCCCCGGACCCCGCACTCCCTAAGACCGCTGCTGCCTGCTTCCGCTGATCCTGGGTCAAAGAGCACATTTTATGATGACGAATGGAAACTATATTCCACAAGTTTCATATTCAGGTAAGACGTTCGACATTATTGCAGGATATAAGTATTGTGGTTGGGTTGCCTAGTCTTTGACTGTTTTTGTATCCATATTTTTGAAACCTCGCTTAATTACACTTCAAGAATTTTCAAGGGTCTGCAACTGAAGCTTCTATAACTCAGCTCCCTTCTCCTCCCTAGCTAAAGAGATATAATCGTCATTTTTAAAACTTTGTTATGGTTGACATGATCTCCAGTGCTGGATGGGACTTTCTTGTCATCCGTTAATGGGGACCGCGTCTCAGTTCTTTCTTAGGGCCCCCGATGCACGGGAGGGGATTCTTGGCTAAATTTTCAGTATGGGGCTGTCGCAAAAACATTCAAAGTGATACCTTTGGCTGCTTTAATTTTTACGATAGCGGTGGCCTTAGATAAACCATTTTCTACAAAAAGGATAATACCCTAGGCATTTAATATTGAAAAGTTATATTCTTGGCTAGATGCTTCCTCTACGCCACTACGTACAGGTACATCAAAGTGGAATGGGAAGGAAGGTACGACATCGGATGTTTTTACATGCACTCGGCTTGAGTTCAGGAACTTATCTCAACAGCTGTGTCCAACACTTACAAAACATAAGGTTCTTTGCAAGAATGCTGTTTTTAGGATGTCTTATTTTTTGTGCAAAGAACACTATCTTTTTAACGAATGTCTTGATATTCTCTATTGTCAGTATATTTTTCTGTTTTTATGACTACGTGTGATATCAACTCAACTTGTGTATCAGGCAAGCTATTTATAAAGTACCTTATCTTGTGCCTTATCTTATTTCACTAAATTATTCATGCTACAAAGAATATTCATCTAAATGTAACGAGATTGGGTCATGTGATGTCCTTCTTACATTGTCATGTTGCCATTAAAGTTCCCCTTGAGTAGCAACAAAGAAGTCAGCTATTAATGCTCGATTGCGTTCAGAAGTTTTAGCATAATTTTTTGGTCCAATGTTACTTATGTTTTGTAACGCACCATTATCAGTAACTTCTGATCTCTACTTTCCTTTATGCAGGATTCCACGAGAGTCGTCATAATCGACATAGCTAGTTGGGCAATAAACTTTCCCATACACCCGTTGAGAATCCTCGTGCTTTTTCAGCCAATTTTGCAGAGCGATAGCTGCCAAAATACTTACAAAATACAAAATTGGCTGCCTTTTCTGGCTGCCCCTAAATTGGAGATCTTAAAAATTTCCAGCGGGCAGAAAGCATACCAAAGGCATTTTTGACTACCCTTCTCCGTCCAAAATCATTTTCGATCATTTTGCCGTCCAAAATCGCCTACATCCACAAAAGTAAACATGTAACTTGCATCTGCCACAGCCATTAAAACGATACTAAAAGTACCCTTATAATTGAAAAATGTACTACCAGACTTTGGTGGGCAGACAATAAGGCAATGTTTCCTGTCGCCACAAATTCAGTGGTTTTCCTGATAAGAGAAGGCCCAATCAACCTCGCTAAATCATCAAATGTCCTTTGAAGCATTCGAAAATAATTGAAATGCATCGTGTGGTGCTGTAGCCTCATTTCTAGAATAAGATTGTCGCGATGTCCTTGGTTTTTTCTTTGCCGCCAAAGCTCACGAACCCAAACGTTTTTTTTCTTTTGTTTTTCTAATAGTGTTAATGCCAGTATTTGGTTTTGCAGAGCAAGAGCAAGGAGAACATCTTGTTCTTGTGAGGCCATTTCAAAAAACGCATCATGACGCATCTAGTGTGAATTGCAAGAAAAACTATTTGACGCGATGCGCCGCAACGCGACGTGCCGCACCGCACCGCGCCGCTTTCAGTGTCAATTGAGCTTAACTGTAGTGTTTAAGAATTTAAAATGAAAATGTTTCCATTATTATGGAATATAACGGAATATGGTGATGGATATTTCGCATCGTTAACCTGACATCGTTATCTTTGACAATCAGTCACGTAAATGTTTTATCTTAGAGGTGGCTGTCTACTGCGATCTGTATTTTAAGCAGTGGCGAAGCCAGAGGGCAGGCTGGTCAGGCTGAGCCTGATCAACAATTTTCGGTGATAAGTTTTTCCCATAATGAAAAAATAACTCTAAGAAAGAAAAATATCCCTTCTTCACGTCCCTTTCTATCATCTTCAGATATTCGCAGTTCTGCGGTGGAGCGCTTTTATTTATGGAGCAGTGGTTCACCGCTGATTATGATTATGATCACGGTCAGGCTCCCAGAAATTCGCCTGACCAACGTCATAGTTTTCACTGAATGGAGCTAGGTGATTGGCCAGAAGTTTCACGTGAACGCATTGCTTCTGACATTTTGGTCAGGCTATTTCGGAATGGCCTGAACAATTGTTAAGGAAACAATAACAGGAACGGTATCAGCCGCTGTGCAGTCTGCTGCAGTCGTTAGGTTGGGGTGTAGATCTGAAAGTGCTTTGCTTTGGCTCACTTGGTTGCATCAAAAAGCATGTTTAGATTGTTATGAGATCATTGTCAGTAGATAAATTGATTGTAAAGAGCACATTACAGTGGTGCTCGATATAAAATTTGATAATGGCCAACTATATATGGAGACACAGGGTTGGGAAGTTATTCATGTGAATCTTTTTTCTCTCGGTCCTTGCTTATGATCAGATTATGTTCTATTACATTTTTTGACATTGGATGACTTCTAAATCTTGTGTCTCGCATAGTTTATATGAAGTAATTATGCAGGGGCGGTCTAGGCCGGGTGGCAAAGTGGCGATCGCCACCCGGGCTCTGTGTACAAAACATTTACGGGCCCTACCGCGTTGGAAAAAATTGTTTAACTTAAAGTCAAAAACGTAATGTCGTAGACTGATTATAGTGCAATTAAAGTCCTGATTATATTACATGCACTTCAAACCACCAAAACCCTGGTTTCCGTTATTCAGCCATGTGTTCAAAACATTTACGGGCCCTACCGCATTGGAGAAAATTGTTAAACTTAAAGTCAAAAACTTAATGCCGTAGACTGATTATAGTGCAATTAAAGTCCTGATTATAATACATGCACTTCAAACCTGTTGAAAAGCTTCTTTGCGATCAAATCCCTTATCAGTTTTCAAGCCAAGTACTTTATAAATTCTACAATAGAAACACTAAATTATGAAAAGTTGTAGCAGCATTGTAAATTTGCATATCTTTGAAATTAGAAAACAGACTCCAGTTCGAATTATGTTGTTAATTCTGAGATGTTGATTTATCATTTGTCATCCCTGCTGTAAATCAATGCTTCAAACTACCCACCTAAATACAAGAGCCACCTAAATAAATTCAAGCAAGGAAACAGAAGATAGAAGCAGAGAGGCCGAAGAGTCCCTCTGCTAAATGCTCCTCCTAGGCTTCTCAGCTTGGTCTTACATTTCCGCGCTCGAAATTTTGATGGTTCTTGTATCGACAGTCAAGCTTCAAACTATCTTGTAAATATATGACAACTTGATTCCATGACAGGAATTTTAGTGCAACTTTATTACTATTTGCACTATTCACCCTCCCACCCTCCCACCCCCCCCCTTACTTTTTTCTTGCTGCTTTTTCAATTGTAGACTCCAATAATTTTATCCTCTATCAATTAATTGTAAAATAAAGAACATTATTTTAAGAAGAAATTGCTCGAGTTTAAACACATAAAAACCTCAGTTTCAATTGCATCAATACTCGTCCCCATATCTTTATTGTCTCAGTCCCAAGAGAAGCTTTAGCTGGGCAAGGAATAGCTAGGAATCTTAAAAGGGGTAGGAAATACAGGAGTTATAAAAAAGGTTGGAAGGCAGGCTGAAGTGCTCGAGCCATAAAAGACCTGGATTCCTGAATCTGGGTTCTCAGAGAGCTATCTAGCTATTTGTAGGCTATCTAGAAGACATACTCAAGTAAAAGGCGTAACTTAAGTCAACACCCAAAAACCGGACCTCCCCATCTACGCCTATGACCTTTTAAATGATGTGAAAAGTGGCGTAGCTTGATCATCCAGGCTAGAACGGGCCATCCGGAGTAGAAATTTACCGATGGAAACATAGATAAATAAAAATTTAGGTGCTGTTTCCCCGACAGATAGTTGTTTTATTGAGCGAAGACCAGAAGGGATTTTGTAAAACAACTCAAGATTTATCGACAAACTCATGAAGAATTGGGGGTATCACACATCTACATCTCCCTGCTACCTACACACCTGTTTGAAAATCCAATATAGTATATTTCGATGTCTTTTTACGCCTTTCCCAGGAAGAGCTGGAAATTTTTCGTCCAAGTAGCCGGATTGTATAGCTCGATGGAAATTGCGGAGGAGAGTATCGTGGAGCCTACTTGCCCGCCAAAATTCGATCGATGAACATGGCGGTTAGGAAAGTCTAGAAGTATCAGCAACAGAAAAGTTACTGCATTTTGCTAACACAGGGGGTGTTTAAAATGAGTTGGGCAAGAGATGAATGGAAAAATGAACTGCCATCAATTGCCCTTCAAAATATCGAAAAGCTTGAGAAAAATCTTGAGACTCTAAAGAAAGACAAACAGCAAAGGAATTTTCGGTTGGAGTCACTCGAGGCTACCCTTGCACTGCAGAAAAGGAAACACGAGGAAGAAAAGGAGAGAAATATCGATTTGAAAAGAGAGCTTCAAAGTATTTCGGAAAGTTTTCAAGATGTGTCCAAGTGTCGTGATAAGCTGTCTCATGATATACAGCTTAAAGAATCACGCCTAAATGTTGTCGAAGGTCAGTTGCAGCGGGCGAAGCAGGCCGTCGAAAGCGAATCGTCGAAATGCAGCAAACTAGTTACAGAGCTCGAAAGGGAGCAGACAGATAAGTTAAGTATCACATTAAAGCTCGAGAAATTAGAAGAAGAGCGAGGAAAACTTATCGAGATGAACAATATACAGAGGCAGAAGCTTTCCAGTGGGGGAGGATCTATTTCTGATGGTAGGTGATAAACTCTGATGATAGCTTTAGAGATGAAAAGGTTCTGTGTTTTGAAAAAATCTGGCTTAACTAGATTATATCTTTTAGCTACCTAATAAGTTTTCTTATTATTTCTTTTTTTAATAAAATCAATTATTAAAATAAAATGAAATTTTTTCTTATAATTTAGCTTTTTAATTTACATTTTGTTGCGAGGACAAGTAGGCATATTTATCAATCCTGGAACCAAGAGAAAATAGTAAGCCATTGATAAGCTCTATCGTTTCTTTGATACCAGAAACCCCCTACTTTTATGTCTTTGGTAAAGCCCATTTATTATGAAAATTGAATGAGTATTGAAAATATTTTTACATCCACCAGGATAGGGGTGTACCGGATATCCGGTTGGCCGGATAATCCGGCACCGGATCCCTGATTTTTTGAAAATCCGGTTCCGGCCGGATTTGTTTTCGAAATCCG
This sequence comes from Rhopilema esculentum, assembly GCF_057945365.1. Classification (NCBI taxonomy): domain Eukaryota; kingdom Metazoa; phylum Cnidaria; class Scyphozoa; order Rhizostomeae; family Rhizostomatidae; genus Rhopilema; species Rhopilema esculentum. Next base: position 5,973,478 of record NC_142826.1, on the reverse strand, counting down.
GCTAGTTACCGGATTTTCCAGAATTTTAATACAACAATAATAGAGTAAATACAGAGTTATAAAAGAGTAAATACAACAATAAGAAGAATTATAAAGCATTAGAACAAATTGGAACATAATTCTAAAAGTTAAAAGCATCCCAAACAGCGTTTTTTCACAACTTAAAGTCGTCCAAGGTTATAATGCAAGAAAAGAAACTTTTTGCCATCCCTTAGAAGAAGTTTTGATCGCTTATACTTGAAGATATTTCCAGCCTCCGAAAAAACCGCTCTGAATAAACACTAGATTCTGGAGTAGACAAATATTTTTGAGCTAGCCTGGCAATGTGGGGGAAGGAACTTGGTGCTGCTTCCACCAAAGGAAAGGACCAGGATCTACACCAGGATTTATTCATTCGTTTTAAATCTTTCAGCTTTTATATTAAAATTACCACATCCCCTTCCAAGTACCCTCCCCTCACAAAAGTATTACACCACCTCGAAGGAGATAAAATGGCGCAAGAATTATCGAAAGCTATTGTTGTGCGAATTGATTGTGTTTTTAAGTGGCGAATAGAAGTGGGTAGGAAGTTAAACAACAACCAATCAAAACTTCAATCTTTTTAGAGTACTTTTTTGAAAATAACAGTAAGAAATGTCTTTTAACAGTTTAAAATTTTAATATTTTGACGGGATCGCAAACTTTTGAAACCACTTTGAAGCCTTCTTCAATTGGTTGGATATAATTGGGCAATGTATTATTGTGGAATTTTGTATCAAACCTGAAGAATTATTTTATTTAGTGATCTTTTGGTTCTTCAAGAACCATTTAAATTATGGTTCATAACGTTTTTCATGTGAAGCCAAACATTTTGAATGATGTGCAAGTCTGGACTTAACAAACGCCGTGGAAAAAACTTGAATTTTTCTTGTTTAGAAATAAACCATTAGCCTTTTATTTTGTATTTGTGTAAGACACTCATTCCAATTTGTCTGGAAGGATTTTTAGATGGAAAACTTTGCTCTGCCTTTTATTTTATGTCCTCTAGTGTCCCTAAGTGTAGAGGCCATGAAATAAAACAGACAAATTATTTCCCCTTTAACATCAATTTTTTTACACGTCCGCTGCTTGGTTTCTTTGCTAATGAAACACTCTTGAGAAACATGTTTAAATTCCCATAGCTGTTATGTGGCTGCATCTAACTAACTTGCTCCAACATTTTGCGAAAAATAAAGTCCTCTTTCCCGTAAATATTTTATAGCAACTCGCCTCTCATTTGACATTTTTCTCCTTTAGGCATGTTCTTTATTTCTATAAACAAAAACTTTTCTTTGTAATTTATACATTTCAAATTATGTTTTATATGGCATCAGCAAAATTTCAAGAATTTTGTGCCAAAATTTGCTACAAAGTATGCCTATTTCACCCAATTCAGGCATTCAAATATTTGGTATGGTTGAAAAGTTAAGTCCATCAAACTTTGGTCTGCAATGCAAATTGTGCATAAAGACTTTGTGCCGAATCTAGGTTTTTTGTAATTAGTATATTTTTTATATATTTTGTATAGTCGGCCTTAATTAGCTAAACGCTATTTTCTCTGCTGACTTTAAATAAATTGTTTATTATTTATTATTATTACTTTAAAGTTGACAGAAATACCACCATTTTGAACAAGGTGGTGCAATACTTTTGCAGACCTGCCAAGTTTGGTGGGTGCAAAACCTTGAGATTTCTTAAAAATTTCTTTAAAAACCTTGAGTTTTGTAGAAAAACCTTGAGAAAAGTCAAACAACTTTTTTAATGATTTTATAAACACAAAAAGGTCTTAATACGGGTTCAATCACATCATAAAAAGTTAAAAGAACTAAAAAGAAACATGAATTCCAAATGAAAAGTAGGCTATCTATTTGTGTTCTTCATTGTATTTGTTGGTTGCTTTTTTGGAACTTTCCAAGACTTCTTCTGTGGGTTTCCAGCTATAACAGGGCGTGTTGGACTCGGGATACATTGTTTTCATCGCTAGGATACTCGACAATGTCCCTCCCAGTTTCATCGATGACCTTTCTAACGATTTGTTTTTCTTCACAATGCTGAAAAGTCTTTCCGATTCAGCATTACTGTAAGGGATGATCAAGATGATTTCAGCTAGCTTTGGCAGAAACTTGAAGCGCTTGGCATTTGAGCCCGGAATTTTCATATCTGCAATATAGCTCCACAAAACATCAATTCTAAAATGAAATGAAATTTCACCATCCATGTCTTTCTTCACTCCTTCAGAAACACGTGCCTCTTCCCAGGCTCTCTCTTCAAAATCATTATCATTTAGTGTCTGGTAGTCTGTAAACTCTTCATATAATTCATCAGCTGAAATAGCTGACATTAAGTTAGGATACAACATCGTTAGAATATCGCAGAACAGTTCTGTGAGCTAAATATGCAGATACACTAGCATTTGTTCGTTAAAGATGGCAAATTGGGAGAAACTTTTTGATTTTTTTGATTTATGAATAACCGTGAGAATTTCCTGACCAACCGTGAGATCGTGGGCTTTCTTTAAAAACCGTGGGTCCCACGGCAAAACCGTGGTACTTGGCAGGTCTGCTTTTGTGAGGGGAGTGTATATTGTTGTAGTGATTTTAGGGCCTTTTGAAAAATTTCACTTGTCAAGAAGAGCTATATGATATCTGCACCACTTCACAAGCTGTATAGATCGATGATATCTAGCTTTAAAAAACTTGTTGATTCTACAACAATAATGGTAACAGCCATTCCAAACTGACTGTGATTAAGTCAGAGACAAACCAAAAGCTAATTTTTCATCAATTTGTGTCATTTCTGTGGAATCAATGTTTATAGTGATGCACAATTTAATAAAATAAAAAATCAGGAAGATAATCATGTCAATTTTTACATCATTCTTACAAGGGGTGGATACTTGGTCGAATATTGCCGGGGAGGGGCAAGCCCATTGTTTTGCTAAGATTATATCACATTTTCCCATTATTTTAGAACAAAAGACAGAATATTGGGGGAGGGCAACTGCCCCAGAGTTTCCACCACTGATTCCTACTAACTGAGGAAATTTGTTTTCTCGTAAGGGTGCTACCTGGTTTTAGCTACTGACCTTGGTCAGAATGGAATTCTAGTAAACAGCATTAGAAAGCTGTCACTTCATGGAGCAAAAATATATATATATTTTAGATGATAAATATATGTAATAATGTAACAATGCAATATTTTGAATGTAATCATGATATTGGCAATACAGATTTAAAGTTTAATTGATTACAATTTCTTTCTGTAGATGCTGAATTAGGGAAGCTTGTGGCTGATCTTCAAAAGCAACTGCAACAAAAAGACAAAGAATTGCTTGCCCTGAAGCAGTCTAAAACTGTTGTAAGTTCCATTGATAATCCTTAGCTGGCTAAGCAGATTTTGCCCATATTGCCAATAAACAATTTACTACTGGTTACTAAAGCAAATATAAAATAAAGAAAAATTTCACTCACCCTAGGCCCATTGACCAATGCAAAAACTTTGTTGCTTTTAACTAATTTTTTTATATGTATTTTCCTTTTTCTCTGTTTATTTGTTTATCTGTTTCCTTGGAACCTCAAATAAGTTGAAGTCCACTGTAGAGTTATCAAGGTAAAAATTGAATTAGAATATTGTATTCAAATAAAATACCGAATCTGAACATTCTTTTTATCAGTGAGATACCAGAGGTTTAACCAAAGTACTTGAAAAATTTGGTCTTCCTGCTTTTTATTAATTTACTTGTTTAGCTTTTTTATTATTATCAAGCCTAATTAAGCCTTTTGTTTCACCAAATTAATAAAAAAAATATATTTTGGGTCAAATTTGCAGGCTAGTGAGAATACTCAAAGGACAGATTTAATGTCGTTTGATGACAGCCCTCTGAAAGAAGAAAACCTAATGATTTTTGATGATGAAGTCAAGCCCGATTCTGAGGTGTTCCCAAGTAAAGTTGAATACAATCTTCTTGAACTTGAAGATGCTCAACCACCTAAAGAACAGAGAAGTCTGAACACTGTAGAAAATGATGCCATTACAAAGAAAAAAGAAGCAGAACTAATTCAGGTAGCACTTGCAAGCATTTTTTCATTTTTGCTTGTGTATTGAAGGTTTATTAATTTTGGCTACATAAATTCTATTCAAAAGCCAAATGTTGGTGTGTTTATTTGCATGGATTGGCAGTTGAAATGTTTCTAGTAAGAGAGAGTGCACACATAAATGAACTGCAGCTTGTTTGCTTTTTAACTGATTATTTTTCCAGTAGAGACTACATGCAAATAACAGTGTGAAAAACAAAGTAAAAATGTGCAATATACTCTTTCTCTAGGGTAGCCCTTTACAGTGCCTATGAAATGAAATTTTACACATAGTTTTTCTAAAAGAAATTGAAACTTCTACACATTATTGCAATATAAAAATTGACTCGAAAATTTGCACAAGAAAGTTTGTTTAGGGGTTTTAAAAACAATGAGTGCGAGTGACAAAGCATACGAATCAGTGACGTTACAAGGTTTGCAGTTGGTTCACAATAAACACATAAGACCACTTAGTCGGGGCTGGTAGTCAAACAATTATGCAAATTGTGATGCCAGTATGAAATTTTGCAAAAAGGGGTAATTTGACACGCTGAAAAAGATAGGATATGTAACCCAACTGAAAAATGCCCCCTTTGGCTATTTTTAGACCAGGGTTCTTTGCCCCAAGCCCCTAATGGCATTATTACAAAATCTATTCTGAAAGTAAGTACAATAGGACAAAACTTTACAGCAGGGGGCAGTTTGATGCGGCACAAGAGATGGGATATAGAAACTAACTAAAAATTGCCCCCTTTTACTATTTTTAGACTGGGATACTTTGCTCCAGTCCTTTAAAGACGGGGTTATCGCATCTCAGTCATACTTTGGTACTACAGCACGAAACTTTGCAAAACAGTTTGATATGCTAAAAAAGATAGGATATAGACTTTGTCTAAAAATTCCCCCCTTGTGCTATTTTTTGGCCAGGGTACGTTACTGCATGATTCCACTAACAACGTTATTTTGATATATTTGCTGAAAGTAGGTACAATAGCAGGATACTTTGCAAAAGATGGCAATCTAATACGCAGAAAATAATAGGATATTGACCCCATCTGAAAATTTGCTCCCTTGTTTTTCTAGACTGGAGTACACTGCCCCAGACCTTAATAGATGGTATTATCATATTTCAGTCGTACTTTGAAACTTTACAAAAAGGACATTTTGATGCGCTAAAAAAGATTGGATATGGACCCTGACTAAAAATTGTCCCCTTTGGCTAGTTTTACTGTACTCCCAATAGCGACCTCCACTCTCCTTAGTGTATTAAACGCCAACTGCTTCCGTGTTTACAAACCTTGTGACGTCACGAATAACGCGCGCTTTGTCATAGTCGAAAACCTAAAAATGGGATATTCAACCTAAATTTTTAGACGGCTCCGCAAAAAAATTTTGCAAATTTTGCTTATAAAAAGTGTGCCTTTATCTAAACTTGTCAAATTTCATTTCATAGGCACTTTAAAGGCTTTTGTGCAACCGGCACGCTTTGCAAGACTGAAATTTTGCTTGAGATTACCTAGAGGCATAACCTTTTACAGTGCCTTTCAGCATGAATTGTCACCATGAATTGTTTTTTAATTTTCATGAAGCATTCTCCTGTAAATCCTTGTCCCTGTCTTTTCTTCAATTTCCCCTGGCTGCTGACATCACCAAAATTCCTTCTAGTTGACTACCAAGCTTGAAAAAGAGTTAGCAAAAAGCGAAGAACTGCAAAAGAAAGTGCTGCAACTATCCCAAGAACTTGAATGTCAAAGACACAACTCTGAAGCTGCTCGGGCACACCAAGAAGAGAAGCAAAAAGAGAAAGAGCGACAAATGAGGTATATACAATCTAATATTTTCATAATGGGTCGTCCTGCTCTCAATGCAGCTCTAGGAATTGTCAATTGGGCCTTTCTTGGAAAAACCCTGCGTCAGACAAGCTGTTTCTATCTGCAGTCACATATAATTTAGACCCACCGCAAAACTATTCTATTGTACCCAATTTACACTCGGCTTACTATTACAGCTTTTCCTAAAAATGTGTTGTTACTTGTACAGAGTCTACGGTAAAGCCCTTACAGAAATTGTTTAAATTAGAAGACACAACACTAATAGGGACAAAGTTTTACCGAACATATGAAAAAATATGATAAACTTGCCATTTAAAAAGAACAGGTGATAAAAACAAGCTACTATCACGTCGATTAAATAACCCCAATAAGAATATTGCTAGACTATGAAAAACTTCATGGCTTCAATTTCTTCTCAAAAACCTTTTGCAAGGGCTTTTCGCAGGGGTTGGCACGTGTTTAAGCCTGCGATTCTTAGATTTCTTAGGCTTATATTCGATTCTGCATCAGAACAGCAGATAAAGGTTTTACATTAAAATTCAAGCCCATCTGCACCATATATTTCTTATCAAAGCCGTCGTTTGTAAGGCAAGGCTTTTCGATAAGCCCTCATTGGAGATCCAAGCCATACATTTTTTATGAAATCCTTTGTTTATAAGCTCAGTCATGTTTTCTTTTTATAAGTCCTCCTTGGCCTAGTACTCTCTAAATGTAAGCATAACCTTGTTTCAATCTCTTGCTCAGCGTAAAAGTTTATATCGAATAGTTATATGAATATATGAATCTATAGTTATATCGAATATATAGTTATATCGAAAAGTTTTTATGAATCTTTCGTTTTTTTAAAAGCAACTTTCATTTGTAGTTTATTTTTTATAAGCCTAGTGGCCAAAGTTCTGTTTATGGATATTTATTCTCTCTTGTAATATCCTCGTATGAAATGCCACAATGTTTTTCTAATGGAAATTGCTACTTTTTCAACTTTGAGACCAATGAACAAAATAAAGCTTCTTGCTTAAATTGTTTAACAGAAATGGATTAGGTATTTTTTGGTTTCATTTCATAAACTGGAAAAGGTTACCACTTGTTTAAACTATTTCTTGCCATTTCCATGGGTGTTGTATTTGATAGCTTTCAGCAGACCTGAGCAACATGACATTTGTTTTATAAATATCGAAAAAAAATTTTGTAACATTCTAACACATCCAGGCAACGCCTTTAGTTTCAGGAAAAAATTATGGATGCAGTACAGCTGTTGTTTAATAATTTTAGGCTTTGTGTTTTTACTAGCAAATTGTACTTTTGTTGTTTCTTCAAACAGTAGAAAATGATACACGCTAAATTCATATAATGCTTCCTTCTGCAATATAGAGAAGAAATGGCAAACCAGAGAGAATTTGTCATGGATAAGGAAAAGGTTCTAAATGAAATGCAGCAAAAATCTCAGCATGAAGTTCAAATTGCAAAAAATAAGATGGCTGAAATGGAATTACAGTTTTCAAAACTTCAGCATGATAACATTGCACTCGGTCAACAAGTTACAGAAATCTCAAATGAAAGAGATCAGATGTCCAATGTTTTGGCTAGCTCAGAGAAGAGAATCAATGAGCTGACGCGTGAAACAAAGGCGTTGAATCAGCAAAAAGATTCTATGGTAAATGAACTTGAATCTGCTTACTGTAAAGCGAAGAAATTTGAAGCTGAAATCGATGTCTTAAAAGGAGACATAGCAGGGAAAGAGAACGTAATCAAACAAATAGAAAATGACCTTAAAACTTCAATGTCACAAATAGAGAAGTTAAAGAACAGTTCACAAAAGGATGTAAATAGCTTAAAGGTGGAAGTTGATCGTGCCAAAAAGGATGGAGTTAGACTGGAGTCAGAGAAAGCAAATGTTGTAGAGAATTTGCAAAGAGCTGAAGAACAAGGCAAAGAGTTAAGTAAAAGGCTGCGTGCTCTCGAAAGTGAGCTCCTTGATCTGAGGAAGAATGAATCGGCGAAGGATCGAGAACTTGAACAAAGAAGACGTGAATTTGAAGAGTTGCGAAAAAAGGCGGATGAGTTTGTCGAGAAGATCAAACAAAAAGAGGAAGATGTAAGAGTTTGTGTCAAGCTTCAGGAGGATTTGAAAAAGCAGCTGATGGCTGCAGAGAGAAACTGTGCCGATGCTATTCAAAGTTGCCGTTCTGTTGAGAAGGAGAAGAAAGAGATAGCTTTGAAGCTTAACGATGCAAACGATGCTTTGCTTTCAAACAAAGAGGAAATCGAGAGGATGAAAATGGAGTTTCAGGATGAAATGGCGCGAGCAAAATCCGTTTTTGAAGCTGAAGCCCATCACAAGCTTGCTGAATACGAAAGAAATAGTATTTCAGCTGAAAACGAGTTAAAAGAAATGAAGAAGGCATTCGAAGAATTAAGGCTGCGAAATGGCGAGGCAGAAGAAAAGCTGATTTGTGCAGAGAAAGCTTTATTGAATGTAGAGAATAACGCAAGAAAGAATGAAGAGCTGGTCGGAATATTGAGGACTGAGAAAGAAAATGCCATAACGAAATTGGATGGGCTTGTGGGCAAGGAGGAAGAGAAAAAGAAAGAACTTGAAGACGCTGAAACCAGAATTAACCATCTTGAAAACGTTTTGCAGGAGAACCAGGCAAGAATAGACAGTCTTGTCACTGAAAAGGCAGAGTTGGTACAAAATTCAATAGCAATGCAGTCTACCGAAGACAGTCAGAAGAGAATTATCAGTAATCTTGAAGATAAGGTTAAGGTCCTAAGTGATGAAAATTCTGAAGCTATAAGAAGCAAAGAATTTGTAGAGCAGGAAAAAACGGAGATCTTGAAGCAGCTAGAAAAGGATAGAACGGAGAAAGAAAAAGCAGTCGAGGGAAGCTTTAAGTTGAAAGAAAAGTTGTTTGAATTGGAAAATCAAGAAGAAGATTTTATTATACAGATCGAACAACTTGAAAAACAAAGGGAAATGCTTCAGGAAAAATCTGCAGAGCTTCTTTTAGAGAGAGATGAGCAAACAAGGCTTAATACTGAGCAACAAGCACAGTTGAGTGAACTCAAATCTGCAAAAGATGACGCTTCATGTAATTTGGAAAAGGCTGTCAAGGAATATTCAGACATTGCAGAGGAATTGCAAAAGGTTACTCAAGAGTATTTGAATATAAAGAACGAGAAAGATGCGGTACAGACAAATGTTTTACAGTTGGAAGGTGAATTGGCAGAAATGAAGGCCAGTAATGAGAAGGTTTGCAAAGAAAATTCTGACCAGATGGCCGAGTTGGAGAAGGTAAGGTCTGAAGCAGAAGCTGTTAGATCTGAAGGAAATGCTTTGATAGAAACTATGAAAAGTTTGGAGAGGTTGAACTTAGAGATGAGGGCACAGATCGATTTGCTTAAACAAGAAAATATGGAAATTTGTAGAAACAGTGAGATAACCCAAAAAAAGCTTGAGGACGCTCTCAGTGCATTACAATGTTTTGAAGACGAAAGGAGGGACTTTGAGCAGCAAAGTGAGGCGCTGAAAAGTCAGTGTGAAGTAAGTGGAAAACAACTTTCAGAAGCTGAGTTAATTAAGGCTGGTCTGGCTGAAAAGGTCTCGTCATTGGAAGCTGAGTTAACAACGACTTCTGAGGAAAATGAGATACTTAGAAATGAGGCAAAGGTTCTTTCAGGTAGAAACAGGGAAGCAGAATTGGAGATAGAAGACATGAGAGGGGCGATACAGGAATTTGGTGGATTAAGAAGGACATTGGAAGAGGTAAATGTTGTTACACTGCAGCTGAATGATAAGTTAATCAGCAAGGAAGAGGAGATGAAAAAGATCGAGGAAAAGGTTTATGCAGCAGAGGAACAGGCCAAGAATCTGAATGCACAGGTTGAAGAGTACAAGGTTGTTTCTGAAAAGCAATTTGCAACTATTGCTGATAACGAAGTGCAAATCAATCAACTGACAGCTGACAATCAAAGGTTGATTGAAGAAGCTAATACATTGGTAGAGGCCACGAAGAATTACGAAATGCAGAGCAAGGTGTTAGAAGATAAAATTGATCAGTTAAAGCAAGAGAAAGATGCATTGAACCGAAGCTTTACAGAGAAAGCAGAGGAAGTGGTTAAACTAAATAATGCTTTACAAGAGATAGCCTCAGATGCTGAGCAAGAACAGCAGCAGAAAGGGTTGGCTGAAAGTATGCTGAGAATAAAGCTGGAAGTGATCACCGAAAAAGAAAAGGAAATTACCGAGCTGAAGCGGCATGTTGAAATCTACGATCAAAGTTTGATGCATAAGTCCCATGACTTGGAGAAAATGAGCAGAAAATTTGAGGAAATAGAGATGCAGCTTAGGGAAGTAACAGAGGAACGAGAGAGATTAGAAGGTGAGAAAGATTCTTTGTTGGTTGAAGGTGAAAAGTTCCTTAAGAAGAGAGATGAAAAAATTGAAGGGTTGGAAGCGGATATCAAGCAGCTGAATGAACAGTTGGAAAGAGTCGTAGCTGAAAATAGTCATCTGCAGAAAAAAGAACAAGCATTGCTGGAGGATCTTAATGATAAGATTGAGCAAATTACAAATGAGTTCAGCAATAAAGCCAAAGCTCTTGAATATGATTTGACGTTGAAGGAAAACGAGGTTGTCGAAAAAGCATCTCTATTAGAAAGAAAAGCAGCAGAAATTGAGTTTCTTTCGCAGCAGAATTCCAGATTGCAAGACGATAATAGTCACCATCGTACTCAACTCGATGAATTAAACGACTTCCACAAAAAAGAATTAAGCAGCTTGAAAGAGCAGGTAAATTTGTTAGAGGACAGATCATTAGACGAGGCAAATAAGGCAAAACAAGCAATCGAAGAGAAATGCATCATCCAATCAGAGAAAGATAATCTGGAATCGAAAGTCGAGGAATACAAGGAAATAAACGAAGATTTGCTCAAAAGAATGAGAGACGCAAGTGATGAAAGGGACATTCTTGTTGTTGGAATTTCAGATGTGGAGCAACGATTTGCAAGAAGGGATGCAGAATATGTCGAACTGTCAAGCCAAATGGAAACCGCACAAGCGGAGTTGCAGAGTGTACGCAAAGAGCTTGAGAACAGTGAGCAGGTGGCTCAAAAATATGAAGCAGAGATTGGCGTATTGAGTGATGCTGTTAAGAAACAAGAAAACCAAATTCTGCACGAGGAGCAACAAAGATCAGTGGCTGAAAATGAGCTAAAAGATGCAACTTTGAAATATGACTCAAAGATCAATGAACTGCAAAAGCAACTGAAGCATGCCAACAGATCTATTTCATTACTTGATGGGAATGCCAACGAGTTGGAGAGACAAATCCTAGCAAAAATCAATGAGAGGGAATCTCTGGCAAAAGAATTTTGTGCATATAAGGAGACGATGTCTGTAGAAGTTCGAAGCCTGACAGGGGAGGTTGAAAATAAAAATGATCGTATATCAGAAATGATTGACAATTCCAAAGAACTTGAATCTAGACTTTCTGATCTGCTTTCGGATCTTGACGCTGAAAAGAGGAACAACCAGTCACTCACAGACTGTATAAAGGACAAAGATGAAAGAGTAAATGAGCTTGTCTCCACGTTACATAAGATTGACGATGAATTATCAAACGAGAAAGCTTTAAGGTTGGAGTCAGAAAATCTGGTCGAAAATTTGTCCTCCAAGTGCTCCTCTTATGAGGAGACAGCTGTAGAGCGACAAGCGGAAATAGAGAGATTGATGACAAGGATATCTATGCTTAACTGTAAACATGAAGAACTTGAAACGTATATTGCTGAAATTGAAGCAAATAATACCTCTTTGAATGAAGGTTTGAAGAGCAAGGAAAAGGAAATGGCTACAACAATCGAACTTTACGAAAAGAAAGTTCAAGATGGTGAGAGGGAATATGGCCAATTGGTCATCAAAACTGAGAAGTTGAAATCTGAAAATTCTGGTCTTCAAGAGCAGCAAGAAGTGTTGGAAGCTGAACTCCAGTCAACAAAAGAAAATTTTAAGAAGCGGGAAAGTGAGTTACAAGATGATATAAATGGAAAGCATAACTTGATTACACAGCTAGAGGCATTGCAGGACGAGAAGGACAACAGGATTGCATCACTTGGATCTTCTTTGAAAGATAAAAGCGAAACGTTGCAAGAAACAGAGGAACTGGTAGGGAATTTACAAACTCAGTTAACAGAAAGGATTGAACAGTTAGAGAGTGCCAAAGGAGAATTAGAACAGATGGAAAAGAATTGTAATGAGAAAGACCAGTTGCTACACGAAAAGATGATTGAAATCGAGAAGCTAACAGTAAAAGTCACCGAGCTATCAGGATCTTTTGAATGTTTGCAGGAAAGGTCATCGAACGAAAGGACCTTGCTTGAAAATGAGTTGAGCAAGAAGATTAATGCCATAGCTGACATTGAAAGCAGTCTGACAGAAGCACAGTCGAAGATAAATGAATTGCATACTGTTATTGACGATCTCTCTAATGAAAGGGAGAATGATAGATTGACTGTTGATAACCTTCATATTGAGGTAAATGCAGTTAAAGAAGAATGCGAACTCGCCAAAGTGGCACACAATGCAAGAGTGGATGAACTACAAGTGGTTGTCAGCAAAAAAGAACAAGAGATTTGTATGTACCATAAGACATCTGAAGATATGAAGCAGGAATCAGTAGGTCTGAAGAAGAGAATCGATGAGCTGGAAGGTAGCATTAAAGAAATGAATAACCAACGCAAAGCAAAAGAGAGTGAGATAGCTGCATTAACTGATCAGCTGAAACACGCATCGGATGAATGCGAAAACCTGGGAACCAAAATAGTCAACTTAGAGGAAGAGATCCAATATTTGAAAATCGATCTGGACAAGAAATGCCAAGAAATTGAAGGCAACCTGTCAACAATTTCCAAATATGAAGAGGAGATCATGTTGAAGACGAACAGTATCAGTGAATGCCAGAGCCTTGTTACGAGTTTTAAAAACGAAATAGAGCAATTGCAGTCTGAGATTGCTCGTGTAAGTGCTGGTGTTGAGATTAAGGATAGAAATAATGAAGCCTTGTGCCAGAAAGTAGAAGGTCTGGAAGTGCAATTGAAGAATAAGGTAGAAGAATTCGATCAACTTTCTCTTGAAAACCAGTCAATGCATGATCACCACGAGGTGGTTGTTTTAGAGTTGAGGGAGACAGTAGATTTGAAGATCTGTGAGTTAGCTGGGGTGAGAGAAGAGTTTGAAAAGCAGAAAAGAGAATTAGAAAACGCGCTTGACAAGATTGGATTTATAAATCAAGACGCAAACGATAAGGCAAATGAAATGGAAAAGATAAACTATGCATTAAAGGAAAGTGAAGACCAATTGGCAAAGGCAAAGACAGAAAATTCAGAACTTGTTGAAATGGTAGAAAATTTGAGGAAAGATCTTGAGGTTGTAAATTCTGATCTTGAACGCACCAAGGGAGATATGGACAGGAAAACTAGTCTTATTGAAGGACTGAATAACGATAATGCGAAGCTTACTGACATCGTTAATGAAAAAGAGACAGTTTTAATTGGCAAAGACGAAGAGCTCAGTGAATTGATAAAAGAGGTAAACAATGCCAAAACAGAAGCTCAAGTCAAAGAAGATGCTTTGGCGAGCTTGAAATCTCAAAACGTAGCTTTAACTGAAAATGTTAATGAAGTTAAAATGATTCTGACAGCTAAAGAGGAAAAAATTACAGAGTTAATTGAAGAGCTTGACAAAGCCGAAAAGGAACTGACATGTAGCAAAGAAGACCATGAAAAGACAAAAGATGAGTTAAAGGAAATTGAATGCGAGAAAGGTGGTTTCGCAAGAGAACTCAGCAAGGTGAAGGATGATTTTGCTTCAGGGGAAAGGATGATTGAAGTGCTGAAGGTAGAGACTGAGGAAATCAAGGTTGAACTTGAAAAAGAAAGATGCAATGCAGAAAATTTGTCTGTTGAAAATGAAAAGCTATCAGAAAGAGCTGAAGAAGCAGAGAAAGCTCTTTCAACCAAAGATTGTTTGCTGTCGGAATTGACTGCAGAACTTAAGAGTAGCGTAGAAAAAATTGAAGAGAATGGTGAACTATTGAAATGTGTACAAATTGAGAAAAATCGTCTTGATGAGAAACTGTCAAAGTCTTTAGATGATATAGCAGAAATGAAAGAAAGTCATAACTCTTTGAATCAAGAGCTTGCTGATGTTAAAAATCAGCTTTGCGAAAAAGAAAGTGCTTTAGAGAAAATCAGGACTGAACTTACTGAGTTTGAGGAATCTACAAAGTGCCTTGAAAAGAAATTAGCAGGAAAGATCTCTGAGCTGAAAGAGTCAAATGAATTGCTCGTTGATGCTCGATCTGATTTAAAGAAAAATGAACTGGCTATGGGTGAATTAGAAAAAACTTTGAAGATGACACAGCTCGTCTTGCGCGCAAGATCCAGAGAGGCTGAATCTTTATATGGCCAGTTACAAGACGTAAATACGGAACTGGAGGCAAATGAAAATAAACTGGATAGACTGTCAGATGAAAATGATCAGCTGGAAGATCAGCTTATGAAAGCTAAAGCTGCACTTGAAGAAAGAAATAAAGAGGTAGAATTTCACGGAACAACGTTTAAAGATTTCGAGCAAAAGCTTAGCGAAAAGGAATCACAGTTAGAGAAGAATGAAAAAGAATTAGCTGCTATTGAAGAGGAATTCAATGCAGCAAAAGTTGTGCTGGAGAAAAGGGAGGGTAAAATGGAAAAATTAAAGGCAGCTCTAGAAGAAAATCAGTCTAAAATTGAGGAGAAAGACGGAGTCATATCACGTATAAAAGACGAAATGGACGCTTGTGTCAGGAAACATAAAGATGAAATTAAGAAGTCAAAATCTGAGCATGATAATTTGGTGAGGTTGCTAAAAGGAAAGGAGGATAAAATCAGCCAGTTACGGCAAGAGATACAAAGTATGTCTTCAAGTATGAAAAAGAAGACTGAAGAGTTGGAAAAGCAAGTTTCAGCAAGAGAGGAAGATCTCAAGAAGAAAACAGAAAAGATAGAGAATCTTCAGGTTGATTTAGGAAGCCATAAGTATGATCATGATGCGTTGTTTGAAACAATGACTGAAGACTTGAGAAAATCAAGAGAAAAGGTGCAGTCTCTTGAAGAAAAGATAGAGGAATTAGAAAAGACTGTTTGGGAGGGATACGCTGAAATCGAACAAGTGAACCAGGACAAGATTGTGTTGCAAAACCAGATCAAAGCCTTGACGGGAAAATTGGAGGAAATGGGTGATGAAAAGGAGGGTATTTTAGAAGATAAGATCAAGGAGTTGAAAGCGAAAGATGACCAAGTTAAGAAATATGGGGCTTATGTGACAGAACTGCAAAACAGACTGAAGAGAGAAAGGCTTCAAAGCAGAGAATCCCGGGGTTCAGAAGGCGGACCTGGCGAGGTAGGTGTTTTGTCGTTCTTTGTTAACATTTCATGGTTTTATCATCGATTCCCATTCATACAACCGATTTATTTTATTTGCATGGATATTTACCCTCTCGTGTTCCCTGAAACCTTTTTGATGATAAAATACCTAAAAGTCACCCAGTGTACTTTATTTTTGCAACCATTTCTGTGAATGCTGCGAAAACATCTCCCAGCTGGACAACCTTTTGTCGACAGTAAAGAAATATACAGCCTCTTAATTTATCAAGCTAGAAGCAAGAATAGTTATGAACTGCGTGCACCAACACGCAATCACAACTGTCTGTGATTTCATGTAACACGTTTTATTGTTGCTAGTAACCACATGGCTATCGATGAAATTGTTGTAGCGGAGAATATTATCCTTGCTGCTTCTATTCTTGCGCAATAAGATATTTCTAGATTTTGTTCATGTCCCTCTGTCAAGTGCATTGTTCATAGGCTTCAAGGCATCGAGTCATGGTAAATAGGCCTTTTCTCTTGAGATAATTTGCTTTCGGCGTGGTCACTGTAGTTTGATGTGATATCGGCATCCGTTGTTGACAACTTGCTGTTGACAGAAGCTGCTTTGTAGATCAGTACGAGGCAACTTCATTTGATCAGTGGCAGGTCAGCCAATAGCATTGCAGCACGAAAATCATGGTTCAGCGTATTTGGGTATACCCCCTCCTCTTACCATGACTCGATGCCTTTCAGCTTTGCTGCGGAACGTTCCAGACTTGTCCATTGCTTTAGATTTACCTATAGATGTTTAGTGAGTGCTCATCAGCTTTCTGTGATTTTTTGCCTTGTAGCGAGGTTGCGTTTATTTTTTTCAATTAATAAAAGTATAGCTTAGTGATGTCACCACTTCTGAACTTTGTATGAATTAAATACCATTACTTATTTGCAGCAATCTGTTGTGAGAGAAAGCCTGCGCAATCTGCAACTTACTGTAAGTAGGTTTTGTATCTAATAACTTGTTGTATTGTCAGAGACGGTCTTGTTTAGGCTCAATTACATTTGTACGCTTTTTGGCAGTTTAAGTCCAAAACACATAGCTGTGTTTGTCTTTAACTAAAATCCTTGCCTAAGCGCTTGAAAAACTTTGCAGGCAATCCCCTCTCTCCCAAACAATGTTGAATATTTTGATTTTAATGCTTTATAAACGTGGTTTTTGATGTGCCAAGTCCTGCTACAATCAAATACGAGTGAACATTTGCTAATCAACATTATTTGGAGGGCAATTATGGGGGGGGGGTAAGTTTGCGATGTTTGGAGTTGGGTAGCCTGGCAGAAGGAGTGTTGTGTTGCTATATTTTTTCAAGAGGTTTTGTGCAAGGTCTTGTAGTTCCGCATATGTTTAGGGGAACGAAGCCAAAAAATTAGTTTTATATCAAGATTGTTTACAGAAAAATTAATTATACTGACCCTACTGAGAATGATACGACAAGAGAACGACTCTGTTAAAATCCATCCTACCTATTGCCACGCTCTAGTGATAGTCGATACATACCATAAGTAACCGACGACAAATCAATAACGACATATTATGAAGACAAGTCCGTGTCAACGGCAGCCCAAGTTAATACATGCTCTGTAATGCTAGTTTTAGCATAATCCGAGACTTATCTTCCTTTCCTCAGAAAATGATAAAACCGCATATGTTGGATTTATAGCCCTGTTATCTTTAAGTACTGATACGTTGATGCACCAACTATCATTGGCTACATACACCTTATTTTATTTTGTATGAACTGCAGAGATACGGTTGTTCTTTTTTCCTCTTTTTTCGCACACAGCCACATGTCAAGTATGAAATATGTTAAAAATTTTGTTCCAGACGCCAGATAATCGCTCAGCGACCAAAGATTCGAACGGAGAAACGCCTCTCAAACGAGCAAGAACAAACGAAAGTATGTTGCGGTTAGATTATAAATTATGAATAAACTATAGTTATATTTAGTTAATCGATTCGCTACGATTCATGACGTAATAGAAATACGTTAAATGATTGGTGTGTGTTACCGCGGTAAATGGCTGTTTGTTATCAAAATAACATACACCTTTCTGGCTTCCTCAAATATAATTTTAATTCCTGCAATTTTGGAAGGTTCAATTTCAAATAATTACTTGAACCGAAAATGCCGTCATACCAAATTTGTGGGGATTAATGTATTCCCTTTTTCGTTTTTACTTAAACAACAGAGGCTTCGTTGCTTCATTTTGCGACTATGACGTCTAGTCTAGTTATATACTAGCCAAGGTGTACACAAGGTTTATCTCGCCAAGCAAATGCTGTTGGGCCTGTTCAAACCTGGTGTTCAGTCAGACCTAAGCGAACTTAAAGCATTGTATTTGTTTTTCAGAGGTCTTGCCATCACCGATATCTTCACGAACAAGAAAGAAGCTAGCCAGAAACAACAGCCCCCCTCGCAAGAAACCATATCCAAAAAGCAAGCCTGGATCGCTTTCAGAGGATTCAGAAAATGAAAACGAGGTTCGGTAAAACAAATCACCACATTTTGTACAGTTAATGACTCGTTGACTCTTGCAAAGTAAATATGCGGATCTAGTATTCAGTTGATCTCTGAAATTTCAGCTAAGGTCATTGCCTTTGACAAATGATTGTTTTTGTGCCTCATCATTGACCATTAAGAGTCTTGTGTGCTTCATTACAAAACTAACGGTGTGTCAAAGTTGAGGTAGGGTTTATCAAAGAAATGTGTTAGATGAAGCCAAATTCATATTCGATTCTGGAGTATCAAATGGTATGAACTAGGTTTTTTTCTGACTTGCTATTTAGAGTAAATCTCAGCAAAGCTTAGCCTACTTTTTTAAGATTCGGCCTTTAATTGGGTCATGTTTTAAAACTTTATTTGAACATTTCAGTGCTATAATTTCTTGCAAATGGTTTTAATCTTGAAAGTCCGTATTCCTTGGTCGATGGACGATGGTGCCAGGCTATGGGGCTCTTTTGTGACAATAGATGGTTCAGGAGATAATGTCCTTTGGAATATTAACCGTATGATTTGACAGGCTTAAGTTGTCTGGAGCACCAGATTGTTTAGTCAAAGAAGAACGGCCTAAAGCATATTAACTGAAACTTGAAATATTTAAGACAAAGCAAGAGGGTTTTTTCTAGTCCGTCTCAAGGTGTGTAAAGTCTACTTCGTGATTCAGATTAAAATTGAAATGATTAGGGATGCCACATGGTGTCAAATAGTTTTGATATCATTCTTTTTGGCGTTACTTTTTCATCAAAGGTGAAATTTGGTTGTAGCTGACTTTTTGCCAATTATCAGCGACCACCAAGTTGCTCACATAAGCATTTTTTGTCATTCAGGGTTGCTATAAAAAGCCTTTAGTGACCAAATCAGAATCTGCAAAGCAGAACATCACTAAGCCTATTGGTTTGTCGCCCCGAAAGAGTAACGTGATGCGAGGCGAACACGAAACAAAGCATGGATCAAAGCTTTCAGGTAAACTGGCAACAACAAGAAAATACGATTTTGAGAGAGATTTTGAGAAGGAACTGTCAAAAGAAGGTAAGAAAAAGAGCGTCATTGTCGATGCCATGACCTGCAGAATCTCTCTTTGATCTGTCTCCGCGTATGTTTAAGAACACTATAGACCACCCGGCACCCGGCGAATTTAGTATATCACCAATGTATTTAACAGAAAAGAAGTTGCCTTCCTTTTTTTGCTTTAAGATATAAATTTCTTACTGTTTACATGGCTATTTGAGATTACGAACTGGCAAAATTAAAGTCAACTCATTTTGGTTTGAGATAAAGAGGTGTATGAATGTTCCTCTTCTGCATGTAATTCTCCTGAGCTTTTTTCAAAAAAAGGCTTGGACTGAAGGATGGGATTAGTCAATACACCAATAAGACATGAAGCGGAAAAAACATGTAGCGTAATATATACTTTGCAGAAGGTAATTTTCAATTCATTCGCATTGCAAACAGAAGCTTGGTTGTATAGAGAAGCAAAATTTTCTGATCACAGTGAATTGGTGTCTTGTTGTTTTGCTAGTTCAAGTTAAAACAGGAAACTTTTCATCATCTCAGAAACAGTATAAGTTGGACGAATCGTCGCTATTAAACGACATTTGTAAGTCAGGAGTCTTTTCTCAATTTTTTTATATCCTCGAGCTGAAGTCTTGCCTTACTTTACAGAAAAGAAGAGACCCGTGAAGCTGAAGTCATTGAAAGACTTAAAGAATGGCAACGAAGAAAAGGAAGACCAACCCGAGTGTCGAACGCAGTAAGCAACATCAACACGCATCTAGGTTGGCTTTTAGGCGGCCTCCAAGGCAAGCCAAGCCTAGCCTTCAAAATACTTTTGACGCCTAATACCGAAGACCAATTTGTTCTTGTAAATTGTATCAAAAGAAGACCTCTTGCAGACAATAGAAAGATTGGTCTTGCGGTCATTTAACGTTTTTTTAAATTGTTCAGATTAGATACTGATTTATGTTGTAAAATATTTGTTTGTGAATGGCTGTTTTTATTTAGAGAGTGCATTCTCATCAATGTTACCTGTTGTGTTAGAAGGGCAACATGATTATACTAATGTTTGGCACATAAAAGTTTTGTTCAACAGTTTTGAATGGTTCATACCAATATGTTGGCACTTTAATATATATTGATAAAATCTGTTTCATTACATACCGTAAATTCTCTTTTTAGCCCCCCTCTCAATTAAGCCCCCTCTCTTTTATAAGTTGATGTTTTTTATTTCGCAAATAACAAAAACTTTTACCACTATAAATGGTTTTTTATTACAAAATATTTATTAAGCCCCCTCTCTCAATTAGGTCCCCTCTCTTATAAGCCCCCTTTTAAGTGCTGAAAAGCAATAAGCCCCCACGGGGGGGGGGGGGTAAAAAGAGAATTTACGGTATTTGTAATTAGATAGTCATTCATTATAAACGGTGAATTGAGCCAGTGGACAAGAGAAGGAAATCTGTGGCACAGAATCAACTTTTAAGATAAGATGTATAATTTCCTTGTGGACGCGAACTTAGGGTGGAAATTGAAGATGTCTTTTACTGTAGCGGAATCAATGCTTTGTTTCGTTATTTCTCAGTATCTTTGCTGTTGCAAAACATGTTTAACATTTTTAGTTGCTTTTACTATACCCACAATTAAGTAAAGATTAAGTACAATTTTTGTTATATTTTGATGTCGAAATTTTTAGCATAAGTTGGGTTTGAGAATTGTTGCTTTCTTTTTGGCATTGTTTTCTTGCTTGAAGGTCCATGCAAATTTTAATGGGCCTAAGGTCTTGTACATTTACATTTAGCGTATAAAGTGGACTTGTTTTAAGCTGTGCGAAACTGTATCATATCTTGTAAACCAAATTCATTTAACACTCAAGAGGCAGTTTTCTCACCCGTCGTCCGCTGTTATACTTTCCTCGCAGTCGACATCGAAATCTTTGTTTTATTGATTCTCTTCGATCATGCAACAATTTTTCGTCCACTTTTCAATACACCTTTGCTTTTTATCTGCTATAACAAAAATAAAGGCTTTAAAAGATTAGAAAGAATTCTTTTTTCTGCTTTGTTTAAAGTCACTAAAACTTTCGAAAGTACTCTCGGTACCAATAAACGGGGAAGGGCTGTTCCATGAGCCCCAGATTCCTAATTCTCCAATACCTTTCGTTTGGGGTCTGGAACTCAGGCTAGGGGATGAGAATAATCAAGGGAGGATAAAAATGGCTCAACATATTTATAATAATCGGGGGTTGGGAAAATTGAGGGAGGAAGTCGAAAAATAAACACCTATCTTTTTATATTAGTCATACTACCGATACATTTACCCTAGTATATGCGAAGGCATATACAGAACCTCTTTGACATTCCTTTCCCCCGTTCTTGATCCTTTGACTTTCAGAGGCTCTTGTATCCAGGGTATGACACATTGCACTCACGAACTCTGGTTCTGTCAAATGCGCTTCTAGAGACTTCTCCTTGCGTTTTGGAATGAGCTATCTAACAGAGTTCTCGATAAAGTAAGTTTAATAGGCGTTTGGTACTTATCATGTTCACAATAATTTTAATCTTTGAAGAACAAATGAAAGGAAGATGAGGATAAAACATGAGGGGGAATGAAGATTTTTTCGAAAATTAATAAATATGGGTGAGCGATTTACTCGGTACTGGGATTTGATTCATTCGATTTGAGAGCAGACTCTAGATTTTTTTGAGAAAGAAAAACTAAAATCTCGATGAGTTTATCGACCTTGGAAACGAGGGAAATATTATCAATACGAGGTAATCAATCACAACAAAAAACATGGCGGTGAAATTTAACAGGTGGGAAGGCAGCTGATTAAAATTTCTTACGAGAATGATACGTTAAAACAAATTTAAACCGCCAAACTGGTTACTATTCACATGGAATAAAATGATCCATCAAAGAACCTTGTTTGGTGAAATTCAGAATAAACTATGCGGAGGCAAATATCTCAAGCTCCGACGTTGATAAAGACTTTGGTCTGCTTGTTATTACTTCTAACCTGCTCGCAAATTCTCTTGTTCTCTTGCAAATGCAGATGTAACAACGAGGATTGCCAATTATCTGGATCGGAACTGGAGATACGGAAGCCAAGATCTTCACTTGTTTCTACGTTAAGCGAAGAGAGTCAAAGCAAGGAAGTTCATAGATTGAAAGAGGAGATCAAATCATTAAAGAAGACTTTAAGCAGGTATGAGAAAATCAGTTCAGTTTTAGTTTCACAAGATATTAATAATTTACCATTGAAAGTCGACGATGACTTTGATATTCTGAGAGGTTTCACTCCCAGAAATGAATATCATGTCATACCGTTTGATAGTTTTGATGGCGGACATTTGTTTGGTAAAGTTGGTACTTTATCTGAAAATCCAGTCGAAGGACCGTCGGGACAGAGAGGAGTTGAACATAATGAAGTAGTTCAGTTTGCTATAAAGACAATAAATGATGATGCAGAATCTAAAGGTGACCCTGTGTCAGCATTTCAATTGGCAGAAGGTATAATGAGGAATGATCGTATACATGGAACAGCATATGACTTGTACTTTAGAAGCTCCCTACCAGATATATTCAAAAGGATCAGAGTATTTCGGCCATTTGGCCCTTTGCAAAGCTTTGGAAACTTGGAAACAATAGATACAAGTAAATTGCTGATAAATGTCATTGTTCCGTTGTCTGGTCGAATTGACAAATTTAGGGATTTTATGGAGAGATTTTTAAATGTTGGTGTGAGATGGGATCAAAAAGTATATTTGACTGTTGTTTACTTTGGTATGGATGGAAGAGACGAATTAAGAAAAATTATGGCTAAAATTGAAAATGATGAAAAGTTCAAGGATTACAAAATAATTTTTACAAGTCAAGAGTTTAGCAGGGGTGCTGGTCTTCAAAAGGGGGCTGAGTCTTGGGAGGGTGGTAATGTTTTGATGTTCTTTTGTGATGTAGATATATATTTCAACCCAGACTTTCTAGAAAGGTGTAGAACGCACTCATCCCCAGGAGCAAAGGTTTATTATCCAATAGTGTTTAGTCAGTATAATCCTGTAATTACTTATGGTGGAGGTGACATCCCCAAGCTAGAAGATCAAATGAAGTTGTCAAAAGATACTGGATTTTGGAGAGATTTTGGTTTTGGTATGAGCTGCCAATATAGAGATGACTTTTTAAGTGTTGGTGGTTTTGATCTTACAATCAAAGGCTGGGGAATGGAAGATGTTAAACTCTACCGGAATTACCTAGCGAGTAAATTAAGTGTTATTAGAGCTTATGATAGAGGAATATATCACACTTATCACAAGAAACATTGTCCTAGAAACTTAGCCGATCAGCAATTTGTTTCCTGTTTGCAAAGCAAGGCTGTCTCAGAAGGATCTCACAAACAGATGGGAATGTTAGCATTTGGGAAACATATTGTTGGTGAGACAGACCCTCCTTGGGGTAAACTGTTGCAATTTTCATTGTCAGCAGCCTCAGCTCCAGAGGGTCTAACAAAAGAGCAAGGAGAACTGATGGAAAAAATTTATGCTGAAGAGCGAAATATGAATGGTTCAGATGATGGAAAAGATAAGAGTAACCTGCAGGTTGAAAAGCCAGCACATATCCCAAATGTTGGTGCCCAACTGATGACTGCAGCACAAGATTTTAAGCTGATTTTGGACACATTGAATAAAAAGAATATCAGTACTGAAGTATCTGATGAATTTAGCAAAATGCAGCCGTTGCAACTAACAATTCTAAAAATAGCTCAGAACATTCTGAGCAAAAATGGTAAGATAAATTGATGAAGGCATGACTTTATGTTTGCCAGACTTTAATTTTCTGGCTTGCATATGTTTGTGTATTGTCAGATTTGTGTATTCATATTGCTACATATTAAGAGCAATACACATAAAACGAAAGAATTACAAAATACTTTAAAAGAATAAAATTTGCATGAAGGGATATTTCTTGGAGGAATGCTCTCAGTAGCTAAGCAAATCAGCGGAAGGGCAACCACTTTCAAAGTATTCTGTGCTGACTGTCTTACTCATGTTTTATGAGAGGTGTAACTAGATGCAATTATAGGACTTTGCATATTTTTTGCTGTAATTCCAGTTACCTAAAAATGCAAAGAAAACTAGAATTTTTCACCACTAGGGTGTTACCATTAGGAATCTTTAATTTTATATCTTTTTTCAAGTAAACTGCAGGCCTGTATACCAGCTCTTGAAGGTGATTTCTGAAGGCTTAAAATGAGAGATTGGCAATGTTTATACAGTTTATTTAAGTTCAACGATTCCGTCAGTCAACAGAATGGCTATCAGCGACAAATGAAAACGAGTTATGTATGCTTGTGCATCCTTTTTCTAAGCTCTGTCATTGTAAATTGAAGCAACCTTACTTTGGCAGGTACTTAATAAAAGGTCATTGAACAAGCAAAATCTGTTTGGAGGCAGCTATTCATTTTCCATAGTTGCATTGTTCACAAAACAAGAGGATTTTTATATTCTTTGTAGTAGAAACGGACAAAGAATTTTCGCACCAGCAATCATGAATTTAACGTGATCACACATTATTAGTACATTCTAAGTTAAATGACGTAATCACATTTTAAACTATTGAACAGTTTAGCTAAAAATCACAATTTTTTTACAAATATCTTTATAGGTGATATTTGCAATAGCTTGTATTGGTCAAACTTGGGTTTCATGGTTCTACTCTAAGGTCCTTAATAGAAAATGGGGTCTTGATAGTGGGGGGGGGGGGGGGGGTCAGAAATTTTTCAAAAAATTAAATAGGCCGGGGGGTCCTACCATATGTGAAGTCGGAAATGTGAAAAATCTGAAAAATCACGTGATGATTCTTTTTTGGGGTCAAATGAGATTTTTTTCTGAATACAATCGATAGAAAATGACAATTATCACCATGTAATAATGCATTGTTATATTACTAAAATGAACAGGCTAATTATTATTGTGTACATCAGCCAGGCCTATGTAAATTTTTATGGATGAAATAAGGGATATGAATGATTGAATTTAAAAATTAATAAGTTGGGGGGGGGTCCAAATAAGCTCCGGCGGGGTCAGAAAAAAATCGAAAAATTAATAAGCGTCCCCCCCTTCTATTAAGGACCTTAGAGTATTGGACATGCTTTTTTCGAATACTGGACATTCTATGAAATAATGTTTTAGATTACCTGACCTTTCGATGCTATAATTCTAGTGTTTTAAAAGGTCCCATTTTTCGGTGGAAGAAGTATCGGAAACTTAGACAAATTCAAACTTGCACCATTGTTTTGATTTTTGAATGCACTGCACTCGAAAATACTTTCGCAAATTCCAGTTTTCGATAAAGCCACGTTTTGAAGTGTCACTGTTTGTTTACCTGTGGGTCTTTAGAGGCCTTTAGAGAGGCCGTAGGTTGTCAGATTTTTCTATGATTTTAGTTGAAAGGACAAGTGACACACTTTTCACCCTATCTTTTCTTTTCATTATCTTATAGATCATCATTTAGAAGTGAGTTTTTCCTGGTTTAGAACAAAAAATTCTGATCAAGGGGCGCAGGGGGCGCGATTTTGCTTTTTATCACGTGACCCTATGACGTACATTGTGATAACTCGGAATTTTCCTGTCATTAATAGAGAGTTTACGAAACATGACGCGACAGGTCCAGACGAACTGAATTCGTTTAGAAGCGTGTTGTAAACGTTAATATTGCGTTGTATACCAGTAGCAGCAATAACAAATTATCACAATCTACGTCACGGTGTCACGTGATTCATTTCCCGCCATAATTTGAAAAGGGTTTTTAAGTAGGAAAATGAAATCAGAAAGAAAAAATATTTCAACGCCACTCTCATACAGCATTTTACTTTAAGTTAAAAGAAGAAACAAATTTGGCGCCAAAAGCATGTCACTTGTCCTTTAAATAAGCTATTACTGTTAAGTCTTTGGCAGCTTTAAAATTTGGGTTTACACTTTTTATACAAAGGAGAAAAATGACCTTTTTCTGGAAACATTCAGCCTATGTTTCCGCTCCGTATTTAAAGAAACGTTACATTTTCTGCATAAAAGACTTTATCAAAATGTTGTGATTTTATGAAAAATAAAACGTTTCTTCCTTGTTTGTTGTGATCGTAGACAAGTTAATCACCCAATTTTTTCCAGAAAAACGTTTCGACAAACCTTCATTATTTTTGCCAACTGCCTTACTTCCTTATTTGAAAACGTCCCTTCTAAAAGTGGTAAATTTTTTGAAAATACAGCGATTCTTCTTGAAGTAAGTTTAACTTTTTTTATCTTCTAAACGTACAAAAAAATTAAATTCTGTATTTTGAAGAAAAGTATTTTCGAAACTTTTTTCGGTTTTCTTAACCCTATAGCCTTACTTTTTGATCGAAAATTGAACGGTTAAAAAGTGGTAAATTTTTGAAAAATTGAGCCTTTCTTGCAGAACTAAGATCAATTCTTGCTTGTTCTAATCATATAGAAGAGAATTATCTTGTCTTTGGACGAAAAAAATTTTCGAATTTTTTTAGATTTTGTTAAGTCTATAGCCTTACATTTTGATCGAAAATTGAGCGGTTAAAAAGTGGTAAATTTTTGAAAAATAGAGCCTTTCTTGCAGAACTAAGATCAATTCTTGCATGTTCTAATCATATAGAAGAGAATTATCTTGTCTTTGGAAGAAAAAATTTGTCGATTTTTTTTTCGATTTTCTTAAGTCTATAGCCTTACTTTTTGATCGAAAATTGAACGGTTAAAAAGTGGTAAATGTTTTGAAAAATAGAGCCTTTCTTGCAGAACTAAGATCAATTCTTGCATGTTCTAATCATATAGAAGAGAATTATCTTGTTTTTGGAAGAAAAAATTTTTCGATTTTTTTTTCGATTATCTTAAGTCTATAGCCTTACTTTTTGATCGAAAATTGAACGGTTAAAAAGTGGTAAATTCTTTGAAAAATAGAGCCTTTCTTGCAGAACTAAGATCAATTCTTGCATGTTCTAATCATATAGAAGAGAATTATCTTGTTTTTGGAAGAAACAATTTTTCGATTTTTTTTTCGATTTTCTTAAGTCTATAGCCTTACTTTTTGATCGAAAATTGAACGGTTAATAAGTGGTAAATTTTTTGAAAATAGAGCCTTTCTTGCAGAACTAAGATCAATTCTTGCATGTTCTAATCATATAGAAGAGAAATATCTTGTTTTTGGAAGAAAATATTTTTCGATTTTTTTTTCGATTTTCTTAAGTCTATAGCCTTACTTTTTGATCGAAAATTGAACGGTTAAAAAGTGGTAAATTCTTTGAAAAATAGAGCCTTTCTTGCAGAACTAAGATCAATTCTTGCATGTTCTAATCATATAGAAGAGAATTATCTTGTTTTTGGAAGAAACAATTTTTCGATTTTTTTTTCGATTTTCTTAAGTCTATAGCCTTACTTTTTGATCGAAAATTGAACGGTTAATAAGTGGTAAATTTTTTGAAAATAGAGCCTTTCCTGCATAACTAAGATCAATTCTTGCATGTTCTAATCATATAGAAGAGAATTATCTTGTTTTTGGAAGAAACAATTTTTCGATTTTTTTTTCGATTTTCTTAAGTCTATAGCCTTACTTTTTGATCGAAAATTGAACGGTTAATAAGTGGTAAATTTTTTGAAAATAGAGCCTTTCTTGCAGAACTAAGATCAATTCTTGCTTGTTCTAATCATATAGAAGAGAATTATCTTGTTGTTGTAAGAAAATATTTTTCGATTTTTTTTTTCGATTTTCTTAAGTCTATAGCCTTACTTTTTGATCGAAAATTGAACGGTAAAAAAGTGGTAAATTCTTTGAAAAATAGAGCCTTTCTTGCAGAACTAAGATCAATTCTTGCATGTTCTAATCATATAGAAGAGAATTATCTTGTTTTTGGAAGAAACAATTTTTCGATTTTTTTTTCGATTTTCTTAAGTCTATAGCCTTACTTTTTGATCGAAAATTGAACGGTTAATAAGTGGTAAATTTTTTGAAAATAGAGCCTTTCCTGCATAACTAAGATCAATTCTTGCATGTTCTAATCATATAGAAGAGAATTATCTTGTTTTTGGAAGAAACAATTTTTCGATTTTTTTTTCGATTTTCTTAAGTCTATAGCCTTACTTTTTGATCGAAAATTGAACGGTTAAAAAGTGGTAAATTCTTTGAAAAATAGAGCCTTTCTTGCAGAACTAAGATCAATTCTTGCATGTTCTAATCATATAGAAGAGAATTATCTTGTTTTTGGAAGAAAAAAATTGTTGATTTTTTTTTCGATTTTCTTAAGTCTATAGCCTTACTTTTTGATCGAAAATTGAACGGTTAATAAGTGGTAAATTTTTTGAAAATAGAGCCTTTCTTGCAGAACTAAGATCAATTCTTGCTTGTTCTAATCATATAGAAGAGAATTATCTTGTCTTTGGAAGAAAAAATTTTTCGATTTTTTTTTAGATTTTCTTAAATCTATAGCCTTACTTTTTGATCGAAAATTGAACGGTTAAAAAGTGGTAAATTTTTGAAAATAGAGCCTTTCTTGCAGAACTAAGATGAGTTCTTGCTTGTTCTAATCATATAGAAGAGAATTATCTTGTTTTTGTAAGAAAAAATTTGTCGTTTTTTTTTCAATTTTCTTAAATCTATAGCCTTAATTTTTGATCGAAAATTGAATGGTTAAAAAGTGGTAAATTTTTTGAAAAATTGAGCCTTTCTTGCAGAACTAAGAGCAATTCTTGCTCGTTCTAATCATATAGAAGAGAATTATCTTGTTTTTGGAAGAAAACGTTTTCGATTTTTTTTTCGATTTTCCTAAGTCTATAGCCTTACTTTTTGATCGAAAATTGAACGGTTAAAAAGTGGTAAATTTGTGAAAATAGAGCCTTTCTTGCAGAACTAAGATCAATTCTTGCATGTTCTAATCATATAGAAGAGAATTATCTTGTTTTTGGAAGAAAAAATTTTTCGATTTTTTTCTCGATTTTCTTAAGTCTATAGCCTTACTTTTTGATCGAAAATTGAACGGTTAAAAATGGTAAATTTTTTGAAAAATAGAGCCTTTCTTGCAGAACTAAGATCAATTCTTGCATGTTTTAATCATATAGAAGAGAATTATCTTGTTTTTGGAAGAAAAAATTTTTCGATTTTTTTTCGATTTTCTTAAGTTTATAGCCTTACTTTTTGATCGAAAATTGAACGGTTAGAAAGTGGTAAATTTTTTGAAAAATAGAGCCTTTCTTGCAGAACTAAGATCAATTCTTGCATGTTCTAATCATATAGAAGAGAATTATCTTGTTTTTGGAAGAAAAAATTTTTCGATTTTTTTCTCGATTTTCTTAAGTCTATAGCCTTACTTTTTGATCGAAAATTGAACGGTTAAAAATGGTAAATTTTTTGAAAAATAGAGCCTTTCTTGCAGAACTAAGATCAATTCTTGCATGTTTTAATCATATAGAAGAGAATTATCTTGTTTTTGGAAGAAAAAATTTTTCGATTTTTTTTCGATTTTCTTAAGTCTATAGCCTTACTTTTTGATCAAAAATTGAACGGTTAGAAAGTGGTAAATTTTTTGAAAAATAGAGCCTTTCTTGCAGAACTAAGATCAATTCTTGCATGTTCTAATCATATAGAAGAGAATTATCTTGTTTTTGGAAGAAAAAATTTTTCGATTTTTTTTTCGATTTTCTTAAGTCTATAGCCTTACTTTTTGATCGAAAATTGAACGGTTAAAAATGGTTAATTTTTTGAAAAATAGAGCCTTTCTTGCAGAACTAAGATCAATTCTTGCATGTTCTAATCATATAGAAGAGAATTATCTTGTTTTTGGAAGAAAAAATTTTTCGATTTTTTTTTCGATTTTCTTAAGTCTATAGCCTTACTTTTTGATCGAAAATTGAACGGTTAGAAAGTGGTAAATTTTTTGAAAATAGAGCCTCTCTTGCAGAACTAAGATCAATTCTTGGTTGTTCTAATCATATAGAAGAGAATTATCTTGCCTTTGGAAGAAAAAATTTTTCGATTTTTTTTTAGATTTTCTTAAATCTATAGCCTTACTTTTTGATCGAAAATTGAACGGTTAAAAAGTGGTAAATTTTTGAAAATAGAGCCTTTCTTGCAGAACTAAGATGAATTCTTGCTTGTTCTAATCATATAGAAGAGAATTATCTTGTTTTTGTAAGAAAAAATTTGTCGTTTTTTTTTCCATTTTCTTAAGTCTATAGCTTTACTTTTTGATCGAAAATTGAACGGTTAAAATGTGGTAAATGTTTTGAAAAATAGAGCCTTTCTTGCAGAACTAAGATCACTTCTTGCATGTTCTAATCATATAGAAGAGAATTATCTTGTTTTTGGAAGAAAAAATTTTTCGATTTTTTTTTCGATTTTCTAAAGTCTATAGCCTTATTTTCTGATCGAAAATTGAGCGATTAAAAAGTGGTAAATTTTTTGAAAAATAGAGCCTTTCTTGCAGAACTAAGATCAATTCTTGCTTGTTCTAATCATATAGAAGGGAATTATGTTGTTTTTGGAAGAAAACATTTTTCGATTTTTCTTTCGATTTTCTTAAGTCTATAGCCTTACTTTTTGATCGAAAATTGAACGGTTAATAAGTGGTAAATTTTTTGAAAAATTGAGCTTTTCTTGCAGAACTAAGATCAATTCTTGCTTGTTCTAATCATATCGAAGAGAATTATCTTGTTTTTGGAAGAAAAAATTTTTCGATTTTTTTTTCCATTTTCTTAAGTCTATAGCCTTACTTTTTGATCGAAAATTGAATGGTTAAAAAGTGGTAAATTTTTGAAAATAGAGCCTTTCTTGCAGAACTTAGATCAATTCTTGCTTGTTCTAATCATATAGAAGAGAATTATCTTGTTTTTGGAAGAAAAAATTTTTCGATTTTTTTTCGATTTTCTTAAGTCTATAGCCTTACTTTTTGATCGAAAATTGAACGGTTAGAAAGTGGTAAATTTTTTGAAAAATAGAGCCTTTCTTGCAGAACTAAGATCAATTCTTGCATGTTCTAATCATATAGAAGAGAATTATCTTGTTTTTGGAAGAAAAAATTTTTCGATTTTTTTTTCGATTTTCTTAAGTCTATAGCCTTACTTTTTGATCGAAAATTGAACGGTTAAAAAGTGGTAAATTTTTGAAAATAGAGCCTTTCTTGCAGAACTAAGATCAATTCTTGCTTGTTCTAATCATATAGAAGAGAATTATCTTGTTTTTGTAAGAAAAATTTTGTCGATTTTTTTTTCCATTTTCTTAAGTCTATAGCCTTACTTTTTGATCGAAAATTGAACGGTTAGAAAGTGGTAAATTTTTGAAAATAGAGCCTTTCTTGCAGAACTAAGATCAATTCTTGCTTGTTCTAATCATATAGAAGAGAATTATCTTGTCTTTGGAAGAAAAAATTTTCGATTTTTTTTAGATTTTCTTAAATCTATAGCCTTACTTTTTGATCGAAAATTGAACGGTTAAAAAGTGATAAATTTTTTAAAATAGAGCCTTTCTTGCAGAACTAAGATCAATTCTTGCTCGTTCTAATCATATAGAAGAGAATTATCTTGTTTTTGTAAGAAAAAATTTTCGATTTTTTTCTCGACTTTCTTAAATCTATAGCCTTACTTTTTGATCGAGAATTGAACGGTTAAAAAGTGGTAAATTCTTGAAAATAAAGCCTTTCTTGCAGAACTAAGATCAATTCTTCCTTGTTCTAATCATATAAAATAGAATTATGTGGTTTTTGTAAGAAAAAATTTATCGATTTTTTTTTCGATTTTCTTAAGTCTATAGCTTTACTTTTTCATCGAAAATTGAACGGTTAAAATGTGGTAAATTTTTTGAAAAATAGAGCCTTTCTTGCAGAACTAAGATCACTTCTTGCATGTTCTAATCATATAGAAGAGAATTATCTTGTTTTTGGAAGAAAAAATTTTTCGATTTTTTTTTCGATTTTCTAAAGTCTATAGCCTTATTTTCTGATCGAAAATTGAGCGATTAAAAAGTGGTAAATTTTTTGAAAAATAGAGCCTTTCTTGCAGAACTAAGATCAATTCTTGCTTGTTCTAATCATATAGAAGGGAATTATCTTGTTTTTGGAAGAAAACATTTTTCGATTTTTCTTTCGATTTTCTTAAGTCTATAGCCTTACTTTTTGATCGAAAATTGAACGGTTAATAAGTGGTAAATTTTTTGAAAAATTGAGCTTTTCTTGCAGAACTAAGATCAATTCTTGCTTGTTCTAATCATATCGAAGAGAATTATCTTGTTTTTGGAAGAAAAAATTTTTCGATTTTTTTTTCGATTTTCTTAAGTCTATAGCCTTACTTTTTGATCGAAAATTGAACGGTTAAAAAGTGGTAAATTTTTGAAAATAGAGCCTTTCTTGCAGAACTAAGATGAATTCTTGCTTGTTCTAATCATATAGAAGAGAATTATCTTGTTGTTGTAAGAAACAATTTGTCGATTTTTTTTTCGATTTTCTTAAGTCTATAGCCTTACTTTTTGATCGAAAATGGAACGGTTAAAAAGTGGTAAATTCTTTGAAAAATAGAGCCTTTCTTGCAGAACTAAGATCAATTCTTGCATGTTCTAATCATATAGAAGAGAATTATCTTGTTTTTGGAAGAAACAATTTTTCGATTTTTTTTTCGATTTTCTTAAGTCTATAGCCTTACTTTTTGATCGAAAATTGAACGGTTAATAAGTGGTAAATTTTTTGAAAATAGAGCCTCTCTTGCAGAACTAAGATCAATTCTTGCTTGTTCTAATCATATAGAAGAGAATTATCTTGCCTTTGGAAGAAAAAATTTTTCGATTTTTTTTTAGATTTTCTTAAATCTATAGCCTTACTTTTTGATCGAAAATTGAACGGTTAAAAAGTGGTAAATTTTTGAAAATAGAGCCTTTCTTGCAGAACTAAGATGAATTCTTGCTTGTTCTAATCATATAGAAGAGAATTATCTTGTTTTTGTAAGAAAAAATTTGTCGTTTTTTTTCCATTTTCTTAAGTCTATAGCCTTACTTTTTGATCGAAAATTGAATGGTTAAAAAGTGGTAAATTTTTGAAAATAGAGCCTTTCTTGCAGAACTTAGATCAATTCTTGCTTGTTCTAATCATATAGAAGAGAATTATCTTGTTTTTGGAAGAAAACATTTTTCGATTTTTCTTTCGATTTTCTTAAGTAAATAGCCTTACTTTTTGATCGAAAATTGAACGGTTAAAAAGTGGTAAATTTTTTCAAAAATTGAGCCTTTCTTGCAGAACTAAAATCAATTTTTGCATGTTCCAATCATATAGAAGAGAGTTATCTTGTTTTTGGAAGAAAAAATTTTTCTATTTTTTTTTCGATTTTCTTAAGTCTATAGCCTTACTTTTTGATCGAAAATTGAACGGTTAAAAAGTGGTAAATTCTTTGAAAAATAGAGCCTTTCTTGCAGAACTAAGATCAATTCTTGCATGTTCTAATCATATAGAAGAGAATTATCTTGTTTTTGGAAGAAACAATTTTTCGATTTTTTTTTCGATTTTCTTAAGTCTATAGCCTTACTTTTTGATCGAAAATTGAACGGTTAATAAGTGGTAAATTTTTTGAAAATAGAGCCTCTCTTGCAGAACTAAGATCAATTCTTGCTTGTTCTAATCATATAGAAGAGAATTATCTTGCCTTTGGAAGAAAAAATTTTTCGATTTTTTTTTAGATTTTCTTAAATCTATAGCCTTACTTTTTGATCGAAAATTGAACGGTTAAAAAGTGGTAAATTTTTGAAAATAGAGCCTTTCTTGCAGAACTAAGATGAATTCTTGCTTGTTCTAATCATATAGAAGAGAATTATCTTGTTTTTGTAAGAAAAAATTTGTCGTTTTTTTTTCCATTTTCTTAAGTCTATAGCCTTACATTTTGATCGAAAATTGAATGGTTAAAAAGTGGTAAATTTTTGAAAATAGAGCCTTTCTTGCAGAACTTAGATCAATTCTTGCTTGTTCTAATCATATAGAAGAGAATTATCTTGTTTTTGGAAGAAAACATTTTTCGATTTTTCTTTCGATTTTCTTAAGTAAATAGCCTTACTTTCTGATCTAAAATTGAACGGTTAAAAAGGGGAAAATTTTTTCAAAAATTGAGCCTTTCTTGCAGAACTAAAATCAATTTTTGCATGTTCCAATCATATAGAAGAGAGTTATCTTGTTTTTGGAAGAAAAAATTTTTCTATTTTTTTTTCGATTTTCTTAAGTCTATAGCCTTACTTTTTGATCGAAAATTGAACGGTTAAAAAGTGGTAAATTCTTTGAAAAATAGAGCCTTTCTTGCAGAACTAAGATCAATTCTTGCATGTTCTAATCATATAGAAGAGAATTATCTTGTTTTTGGAAGAAACAATTTTTCGATTTTTTTTTCGATTTTCTTAAGTCTATAGCCTTACTTTTTGATCGAAAATTGAACGGTTAATAAGTGGTAAATTTTTTGAAAATAGAGCCTCTCTTGCAGAACTAAGATCAATTCTTGCTTGTTCTAATCATATAGAAGAGAATTATCTTGCCTTTGGAAGAAAAAATTTTTCGATTTTTTTTTAGATTTTCTTAAATCTATAGCCTTACTTTTTGATCGAAAATTGAACGGTTAAAAAGTGGTAAATTTTTGAAAATAGAGCCTTTCTTGCAGAACTAAGATGAATTCTTGCTTGTTCTAATCATATAGAAGAGAATTATCTTGTTTTTGTAAGAAAAAATTTGTCGTTTTTTTTTCCATTTTCTTAAGTCTATAGCCTTACATTTTGATCGAAAATTGAATGGTTAAAAAGTGGTAAATTTTTGAAAATAGAGCCTTTCTTGCAGAACTTAGATCAATTCTTGCTTGTTCTAATCATATAGAAGAGAATTATCTTGTTTTTGGAAGAAAACATTTTTCGATTTTTCTTTCGATTTTCTTAAGTAAATAGCCTTACTTTCTGATCTAAAATTGAACGGTTAAAAAGGGGAAAATTTTTTCAAAAATTGAGCCTTTCTTGCAGAACTAAAATCAATTTTTGCATGTTCTAATCATATAGGAAAGAATTATCTTGTTTTTGGAAGAAAAAATTTTTCGATTTTTTTTTCGATTTTCTTAAGTCTATAGCCTTACTTTTTGATCGAAAATTGAACGGTTAAAAAGTGGTAAATTCTTTGAAAAATAGAGCCTTTCTTGCAGAACTAAGATCAATTCTTGCATGTTCTAATCATATAGAAGAGAATTATCTTGTTTTTGTAAGAAAAAATTTGTTGATTTTTTTTTCGATTTTCTTAAGTCTATAGCCTTACTTTTTGATCGAAAATTGAACGGTTAATAAGTGGTAAATTTTTTGAAAATAGAGCCTTTCTTGCAGAACTAAGATCAATTCTTGCTTGTTCTAATCATATAGAAGAGAATTATCTTGTCTTTGGAAGAAAAAATTTTTCGATTTTTTTTTAGATTTTCTTAAATCTATAGCCTTACTTTTTGATCGAAAATTGAACGGTTAAAAAGTGGTAAATTTTTGAAAATAGAGCCTTTCTTGCAGAACTAAGATGAGTTCTTGCTTGTTCTAATCATATAGAAGAGAATTATCTTGTTTTTGTAAGAAAAAATTTGTCGTTTTTTTTTTCGATTTTCTTAAATCTATAGCCTCACTTTTTGATCGAAAATTGAATGGTTAAAAAGTGGTAAATTTTTTGAAAAATTGAGCCTTTCTTGCAGAACTAAGATCAATTCTTGCTTGTTCTAATCATATAGTAGAGAATTATCTTGTTTTTGGAAGAAAATATTTTTCGATTTTTTTTTCGATTTTCTTAAGTCTATAGCCTTACTTTTTGATCGAAAATTGAACGGTTAATAAGTGGTAAATTTTTTGAAAATAGAGCCTTTCTTGCAGAACTAAGATCAATTCTTGCTTGTCCTAATCATATAGAAGAGAATTATCTTGTCTTTGGAAGAAAAAATTTTTCGATTTTTTTTTAGATTTTCTTAAATCTATAGCCTTACTTTTTGATCGAAAATTGAACGGTTAAAAAGTGGTAAATTTTTTAAAATAGAGCCTTTCTTGCAGAACTAAGATGAATTCTTGCTTGTTCCAATCATATAGAAGAGAATTATCTTGTTTTTGTAAGAAAAAATTTGTCGTTTTTTTTTCCATTTTCTTAAGTCTATAGCCTTACTTTTTGATCGAAAATTGAATGGTTAAAAAGTGGTAAATTTTTGAAAATAGAGCCTTTCTTGCAGAACTTAGATCAATTCTTGCTTGTTCTAATCATATAGAAGAGAATTATCTTGTTTTTGGAAGAAAACATTTTTCGATTTTTCTTTCGATTTTCTTAAGTAAATAGCCTTACTTTTTGATCTAAAATTGAACGGTTAAAAAGTGGTAAATTTTTTCAAAAATTGAGCCTTTCTTGCAGAACTAAAATCAATTTTTGCATGTTCTAATCATATAGAAGAGAATTATCTTGTTTTTGGAAGAAAAAATTTTTCGATTTTTTTTTCGATTTTCTTAAGTCTATAGCCTTACTTTTTGATCGAAAATTGAACGGTTAAAAAGTGGTAAATTCTTTGAAAAATAGAGCCTTTCTTGCAGAACTAAGATCAATTCTTGCATGTTCTAATCATATAGAAGAGAATTATCTTGTTTTTGTAAGAAAAAATTTGTTGATTTTTTTTTCGATTTTCTTAAGTCTATAGCCTTACTTTTTGATCGAAAATTGAACGGTTAATAAGTGGTAAATTTTTTGAAAATAGAGCCTTTCTTGCAGAACTAAGATCAATTCTTGCTTGTTCTAATCATATAGAAGAGAATTATCTTGTCTTTGGAAGAAAAAATTTTTCGATTTTTTTTTAGATTTTCTTAAATCTATAGCCTTACTTTTTGATCGAAAATTGAACGGTTAAAAAGTGGTAAATTTTTGAAAATAGAGCCTTTCTTGCAGAACTAAGATGAGTTCTTGCTTGTTCTAATCATATAGAAGAGAATTATCTTGTTTTTGTAAGAAAAAATTTGTCGTTTTTTTTTTCGATTTTCTTAAATCTATAGCCTCACTTTTTGATCGAAAATTGAATGGTTAAAAAGTGATAAATTTTTTGAAAAATTGAGCCTTTCTTGCAGAACTAAGATCAATTCTTGCTTGTTCTAATCATATAGTAGAGAATTATCTTGTTTTTGGAAGAAAATATTTTTCGATTTTTTTTTCGATTTTCTTAAGTCTATAGCCTTACTTTTTGATCGAAAATTGAACGGTTAATAAGTGGTAAATTTTTTGAAAATAGAGCCTTTCTTGCAGAACTAAGATCAATTCTTGCTTGTCCTAATCATATAGAAGAGAATTATCTTGTCTTTGGAAGAAAAAATTTGTCGTTTTTTTTTTCGATTTTCTTAAATCTATAGCCTCACTTTTTGATCGAAAATTGAATGGTTAAAAAGTGATAAATTTTTTGAAAAATTGAGCCTTTCTTGCAGAACTAAGATCAATTCTTGCTTGTTCTAATCATATAGAAGAGAATTATCTTGTTTTTGTAAGAAAAAATTTGTCGTTTTTTTTTTCGATTTTCTTAAATCTATAGCCTCACTTTTTGATCGAAAATTGAATGGTTAAAAAGTGATAAATTTTTTGAAAAATTGAGCCTTTCTTGCAGAACTAAGATCAATTCTTGCTTGTTCTAATCATATAGTAGAGAATTATCTTGTTTTTGGAAGAAAACATTTTCGATTTTTTTTTCGATTTTCCTAAGTCTATAGCCTTACTTTTTGATCGAAAATTGAACGGTTAAAAAGTGGTAAATTTTTTGAAAAATTGAGCTTTTCTTGCAGAACTAAGATCAATTCTTGCTTGTTCTAATCATATCGAAGAGAATTATCTTGTTTTTGGAAGAAAAAATTTTTCGATTTTTTTTTCGATTTTCTTAAGTCTATAGCCTTACTTTTTGATCGAAAATTGAACGGTTAAAAAGTGGTAAATTTTTGAAAATAGAGCCTTTCTTGCAGAACTAAGATCAATTCTTGCTTGTTCTAATCATATAGAAGAGAATTATCTTGTTTTTGGAAGAAAAAATTTTTCGATTTTTTTTTCGATTTTCTTAAGTCTATAGCCTTACTTTTTGATCGAAAATTGAACGGTTAAAAAGTGGTAAATTCTTTGAAAAATAGAGCCTTTCTTGCAGAACTAAGATCAATTCTTGCATGTTCTAATCATATAGAAGAGAATTATCTTGTTTTTGGAAGAAACAATTTTTCGATTTTTTTTTCGATTTTCTTAAGTCTATAGCCTTACTTTTTGATCGAAAATTGAACGGTTAATAAGTGGTAAATTTTTTGAAAATAGAGCCTCTCTTGCAGAACTAAGATCAATTCTTGCTTGTTCTAATCATATAGAAGAGAATTATCTTGTCTTTGGAAGAAAAAATTTTTCGATTTTTTTTTAGATTTTCTTAAATCTATAGCCTTACTTTTTGATCGAAAATTGAACGGTTAAAAAGTGGTAAATTTTTGAAAATAGAGCCTTTCTTGCAGAACTAAGATGAATTCTTGCTTGTTCTAATCATATAGAAGAGAATTATCTTGTTTTTGTAAGAAAAAATTTGTCGTTTTTTTTTCCATTTTCTTAAGTCTATAGCCTTACTTTTTGATCGAAAATTGAATGGTTAAAAAGTGGTAAATTTTTGAAAATAGAGCCTTTCTTGCAGAACTTAGATCAATTCTTGCTTGTTCTAATCATATAGAAGAGAATTATCTTGTTTTTGGAAGAAAACATTTTTCGATTTTTCTTTCGATTTTCTTAAGTAAATAGCCTTACTTTTTGATCGAAAATTGAACGGTTAAAAAGTGGTAAATTTTTTCAAAAATTGAGCCTTTCTTGCAGAACTAAAATCAATTTTTGCATGTTCTAATCATATAGAAGAGAATTATCTTGTTTTTGGAAGAAAAAATTTTTCGATTTTTTTTTCGATTTTCTTAAGTCTATAGCCTTACTTTTTGATCGAAAATTGAACGGTTAAAAAATGGTAAATTCTTTGAAAAATAGAGCCTTTCTTGCAGAACTAAGATCAATTCTTGCATGTTCTAATCATATAGAAGAGAATTATCTTGTTTTTGTAAGAAAAAATTTGTTGATTTTTTTTTCGATTTTCTTAAGTCTATAGCCTTACTTTTTGATCGAAAATTGAACGGTTAATAAGTGGTAAATTTTTTGAAAATAGAGCCTTTCTTGCAGAACTAAGATCAATTCTTGCTTGTTCTAATCATATAGAAGAGAATTATCTTGTCTTTGGAAGAAAAAATTTTTCGATTTTTTTTTAGATTTTCTTAAATCTATAGCCTTACTTTTTGATCGAAAATTGAACGGTTAAAAAGTGGTAAATTTTTGAAAATAGAGCCTTTCTTGCAGAACTAAGATGAGTTCTTGCTTGTTCTAATCATATAGAAGAGAATTATCTTGTTTTTGTAAGAAAAAATTTGTCGTTTTTTTTTTCGATTTTCTTAAATCTATAGCCTCACTTTTTGATCGAAAATTGAATGGTTAAAAAGTGGTAAATTTTTTGAAAAATTGAGCCTTTCTTGCAGAACTAAGATCAATTCTTGCTTGTTCTAATCATATAGTAGAGAATTATCTTGTTTTTGAAAGAAAATATTTTTCGATTTTTTTTTCGATTTTCTTAAGTCTATAGCCTTACTTTTTGATCGAAAATTGAACGGTTAATAAGTGGTAAATTTTTTGAAAATAGAGCCTTTCTTGCAGAACTAAGATCAATTCTTGCTTGTCCTAATCATATAGAAGAGAATTATCTTGTCTTTGGAAGAAAAAATTTTTCGATTTTTTTTTAGATTTTCTTAAATCTATAGCCTTACTTTTTGATCGAAAATTGAACGGTTAAAAAGTGGTAAATTTTTTAAAATAGAGCCTTTCTTGCAGAACTAAGATGAATTCTTCCTTGTTCCAATCATATAGAAGAGAATTATCTTGTTTTTGTAAGAAAAAATTTGTCGATTTTTTTTTCCATTTTCTTAAGTCTATAGCCTTACTTTTTGATCGAAAATTGAATGGTTAAAAAGTGGTAAATTTTTTGAAAAATTGAGCCTTTCTTGCAGAACTAAGATCAATTCTTGCTCGTTCTAATCATATAGAAGAGAATTATCTTGTTTTTGGAAGAAAACATTTTCGATTTTTTTTTCGATTTTCCTAAGTCTATAGCCTTACTTTTTGATCGAAAATTGAACGGTTAAAAAGTGGTAAATTTGTTAAAATAGAGCCTTTCTTGCAGAACTAAGATCAATTCTTGCTTGTTCTAATCATATAGAAGAGAATTATCTTGTTTTTGTAAGAAAAAATTTGTCGTTTTTTTTTTCGATTTTCTTAAATCTATAGCCTCACTTTTTGATCGAAAATTGAATGGTTAAAAAGTGGAAAATTTTTTGAAAAATTGAGCCTTTCTTGCAGAACTAAGATCAATTCTTGCTTGTTCTAATCATATAGTAGAGAATTATCTTGTTTTTGAAAGAAAATATTTTTCGATTTTTTTTTCGATTTTCTTAAGTCTATAGCCTTACTTTTTGATCGAAAATTGAACGGTTAATAAGTGGTAAATTTTTTGAAAATAGAGCCTTTCTTGCAGAACTAAGATCAATTCTTGCTTGTCCTAATCATATAGAAGAGAATTATCTTGTCTTTGGAAGAAAAAATTTTTCGATTTTTTTTTAGATTTTCTTAAATCTATAGCCTTACTTTTTGATCGAAAATTGAACGGTTAAAAAGTGGTAAATTTTTTAAAATAGAGCCTTTCTTGCAGAACTAAGATGAATTCTTCCTTGTTCCAATCATATAGAAGAGAATTATCTTGTTTTTGTAAGAAAAAATTTGTCGATTTTTTTTTCCATTTTCTTAAGTCTATAGCCTTACTTTTTGATCGAAAATTGAATGGTTAAAAAGTGGTAAATTTTTTGAAAAATTGAGCCTTTC
Organism: Rhopilema esculentum; assembly: GCF_057945365.1. NCBI lineage: Eukaryota > Metazoa > Cnidaria > Scyphozoa > Rhizostomeae > Rhizostomatidae > Rhopilema > Rhopilema esculentum. The sequence continues at coordinate 5,932,647 of NC_142826.1, read as the reverse complement.
TTGCAGAACTAAGATCAATTCTTGCTCGTTCTAATCATATAGAAGAGAATTATCTTGTTTTTGGAAGAAAACATTTTCGATTTTTTTTTCGATTTTCCTAAGTCTATAGCCTTACTTTTTGATCGAAAATTGAACGGTTAAAAAGTGGTAAATTTGTTAAAATAGAGCCTTTCTTGCAGAACTAAGATCAATTCTTGCTTGTTCTAATCATATAGAAGAGAATTATCTTGTTGTTGTAAGAAAAAATTTGTCGATTTTTTTTTCGACTTTCTTAAGTCTATAGCCTTTTTTTTTGATCGAAAATTGAACGGTTAAAAAGTGGTAAATTTTTTGAAAAATAGAGCCTTTCTTGCAGAACTAAGATCATATCTTGCATGTTCTATTCATATAGAAGAGAATTATCTTGTTTTTGGAAGAAAAAGTTTTTCGATTTTTTTTTCGATTTTATTAAGTCTATAGCCTTACATTTTGATCGAAAATTGAACGGGTAAAAAGTGGTAAATTTTTTGAAAAATAGAGCCTTTCTTGCAGAACTAAGATAAATTCTTGCATGTTCTAATCATATAGAAGAGAATTATCTTGTTTTTGGAAGAAAAAATTTTTCGATTTTTCTTTCGATTTTCTTAAGTAAATAGCCTTACTTTTTGATCGAAAATTGAACGGTTAAAAAGTGGTAAATTTTTTCAAAAATTGAGCCTTTCTTGCAGAACTAAGATCAATTCTTGCTTGTTCTAATCATATAGAAGAGAATTATCTTGTTTTTGGAAGAAAACATTTTTCGATTTTTCTTTCGATTTTCTTAAGTAAATAGCCTTACTTTTTGATCGAAAATTGAACGGTTAAAAACTGGTAAATTTTTTGAAAAATTGAGCTTTTCTTGCAGAACTAAGATCAATTCTTGCTTGTTCTAATCATATCGAAGAGAATTATCTTGTTTTTGGAAGAAAAAATTTTTCGATTTTTTTTTCGATTTTCTTAAGTCTATAGCCTTACTTTTTGATCGAAAATTGAACGGTTAAAAAGTGGTAAATTTTTGAAAATAGAGCCTTTCTTGCAGAACTAAGATGAATTCTTGCTTGTTCTAATCATATAGAAGAGAATTATCTTGTTGTTGTAAGAAACAATTTGTCGATTTTTTTTTCGATTTTCTTAAGTCTATAGCCTTACTTTTTGATCGAAATTGAACGGTTAAAAAGTGGTAAATGTTTTGAAAAATAGAGCCTTTCTTGCAGAACTAAGATCAATTCTTGCATGTTCTAATCATATAGAAGAGAATTATCTTGTTTTTGGAAGAAAAAATTTTTCGATTTTTTTTCTCGATTTTCTTAAGTCTATAGCCTTACTTTTTGATCGAAAATTGAACGGTTAAAAAGTGGTAAATTCTTTGAAAAATAGAGCCTTTCTTGCAGAACTAAGATCAATTCTTGCATGTTCTAATCATATAGAAGAGAATTATCTTGTTTTTGGAAGAAACAATTTTTCGATTTTTTTTTCGATTTTCTTAAGTCTATAGCCTTACTTTTTGATCGAAAATTGAACGGTTAATAAGTGGTAAATTTTTTGAAAATAGAGCCTCTCTTGCAGAACTAAGATCAATTCTTGCTTGTTCTAATCATATAGAAGAGAATTATCTTGCCTTTGGAAGAAAAAATTTTTCGATTTTTTTTTAGATTTTCTTAAATCTATAGCCTTACTTTTTGATCGAAAATTGAACGGTTAAAAAGTGGTAAATTTTTGAAAATAGAGCCTTTCTTGCAGAACTAAGATGAATTCTTGCTTGTTCTAATCATATAGAAGAGAATTATCTTGTTTTTGTAAGAAAAAATTTGTCGTTTTTTTTTCCATTTTCTTAAGTCTATAGCCTTACTTTTTGATCGAAAATTGAATGGTTAAAAAGTGGTAAATTTTTGAAAATAGAGCCTTTCTTGCAGAACTTAGATCAATTCTTGCTTGTTCTAATCATATAGAAGAGAATTATCTTGTTTTTGGAAGAAAACATTTTTCGATTTTTCTTTCGATTTTCTTCAGTAAATAGCCTTACTTTTTGATCGAAAATTGAACGGTTAAAAAGTGGTAAATTTTTTCAAAAATTGAGCCTTTCTTGCAGAACTAAAATCAATTTTTGCATGTTCTAATCATATAGAAGAGAATTATCTTGTTTTTGGAAGAAAAAATTTATCGATTTTTTTTTCGATTTTCTTAAGTCTATAGCCTTACTTTTTGATCGAAAATTGAACGGTTAAAAAGTGGTAAATTTTTTGAAAAAATAAGCCTTTCTTGCAGAACTAAGATCAATTCTTGCATGTTCTAATCATATAGAAGAGAATTATCTTGTCTTTGGAAAAAAAAAATTTTCGATTTTTTTTTCGATTTTCTTAAGTCTATAGCCTTACTTTTTGATCGAAAATTGAACGGTTAAAAAGTGGTAATTTTTTGAAAAATAGAGCCTTTCTTGCAGAACTAAGATCAATTCTTGCATGTTCTAATCATATAGAAGAGAATTATTTTGTTTTTAGAAGAAAAAATTTTCGATTTTTTTTTCGATTTTGTTAAGTCTATAGCCTTACTTTTTGATCGAAAATTGAGCGGTTAAAAAGTGGTAAATTTTTGAAAATAGAGCCTTTCTTGCAGAACTAAGATCAATTCTTGCTTGTTCTAATCATATAGAAGAGAATTATCTTGTCTTTGGAAGAAAAAAATTTTCGATTTTTTTTTCGATTTTCTTAAAACTATAGCCTTACTTTTTGATCGAAAATTGAACGGTTAATAAGTGGTAAATTTTTTGAAAATAGAGCCTTTCTTGCAGAACTAAGATCAATTCTTGCTTGTTCTAATCATAAAGAAGAGAATTATCTTGTCTTTGGAAGAAAAAAATTTTCGATTTTTTTTTCGATTTTCTTAAAACTATAGCCTTACTTTTTGATCGAAAATTGAACGGTTAATAAGTGGTAAATTTTTTGAAAATAGAGCCTTTCTTGCAGAACTAAGATCAATTCTTGCTTGTTCTAATCATAAAGAAGAGAATTATCTTGTCTTTGGAAGAAAAAAATTTTCGATTTTTTTTTCGATTTTCTTAAGTCTATAGCCTTACTTTTTGATCGAAAATTGAACGGTTAAAAAGTGGTAAATTTTTGAAAATAGAGCATTTCTTGCAGAACTAAGATCAATTCTTGCTTCTTCTAATCATAAAGAAGAGAATTATCTTGTCTTTGGAAGAAAAAAATTTTCGATTTTTTTTTCGATTTTCTTAAGTCTATAGCCTTACTTTTTGATCGAAAATTGAACGGTTAAAAAGTGGTAAATTTTTTGAAATAGAGCCTTTCTTGCAGAACTAAGATCAATTCTTGCTTGTTCTAATCATATAGAAGAGAATTATCTTGTTTTTGTAAGAAAAAATTTTTCGATTTTTTTTCGATTTTCTTAAGTCTATAGCCTTACTTTTTGATCGAAAATTGAACGGTGAAAAAGTGGTAAATTTTTGAAAATAGAGCCTTTCTTGCAGAACTAAGATCAATTCTTGCTTGTTCTAATCATATAGAAGAGAATTATCTTGTCTTTGGAAGAAAAAAATTTTCGATTTTTTTTTCGATTTTCTTAAAACTATAGCCTTACTTTTTGATCGAAAATTGAACGGTTAATAAGTGGTAAATTTTTTGAAAATAGAGCCTTTCTTGCAGAACTAAGATCAATTCTTGCTTGTTCTAATCATAAAGAAGAGAATTATCTTGTCTTTGGAAGAAAAAAATTTTCGATTTTTTTTTCGATTTTCTTAAAACTATAGCCTTACTTTTTGATCGAAAATTGAACGGTTAATAAGTGGTAAATTTTTTGAAAATAGAGCCTTTCTTGCAGAACTAAGATCAATTCTTGCTTGTTCTAATCATAAAGAAGAGAATTATCTTGTCTTTGGAAGAAAAAAATTTTCGATTTTTTTTTCGATTTTCTTAAGTCTATAGCCTTACTTTTTGATCGAAAATTGAACGGTTAAAAAGTGGTAAATTTTTGAAAATAGAGCATTTCTTGCAGAACTAAGATCAATTCTTGCTTCTTCTAATCATAAAGAAGAGAATTATCTTGTCTTTGGAAGAAAAAAATTTTCGATTTTTTTTTCGATTTTCTTAAGTCTATAGCCTTACTTTTTGATCGAAAATTGAACGGTTAAAAAGTGGTAAATTTTTTGAAATAGAGCCTTTCTTGCAGAACTAAGATCAATTCTTGCTTGTTCTAATCATATAGAAGAGAATTATCTTGTTTTTGTAAGAAAAAATTTTTCGATTTTTTTTCGATTTTCTTAAGTCTATAGCCTTACTTTTTGATCGAAAATTGAACGGTGAAAAAGTGGTAAATTTTTGAAAATAGAGCCTTTCTTGCAGAACTAAGATCAATTCTTGCTTGTTCTAATCATAAAGAAGAGAATTATCTTGTTTTTGTAAGAAAAAATTTTTCGATTTTTTTTCGATTTTCTTAAGTCTATAGCCTTACTTTTTGATCAAAAATTGAGCGGTTAATAAGTGGTAAATTTTTGAAAATAGAGCCTTTCTTGCAGAACTAAGATCAATTCTTGCTTGTTCTAATCATATAGAAGAGAATTATCTTGTTTTTGTAAGAAAAAATTTGTCGATTTTTTTTTCGATTTTCTTAAGTCTATAGCCTTACTTTTTGATCGAAAATTGAACGGTTAAAAAGTGGTAAATTTTTGAAAATAGAGCCTTTCTTGCAGAACTAAGATCAATTCTTGCTTGTTCTAATCATAAAGAAGAGAATTATCTTGTCTTTGGAAGAAAAAAATTTTCGATTTTTTTTTCGATTTTCTTAAGTCTATAGCCTTACTTTTTGATCGAAAATTGAACGGTTAAAAAGTGGTAAATTTTTTGAAATAGAGCCTTTCTTGCAGAACTAAGATCAATTCTTGCTTGTTCTAATCATATAGAAGAGAATTATCTTGTTTTTGTAAGAAAAAATTTTTCGATTTTTTTTCGATTTTCTTAAGTCTATAGCTTTACTTTTTGATCGAAAATTGAACGGTTAAAAAGTGGTAAATTTTTGAAAATAGAGCCTTTCTTGCAGAACTAAGATCAATTCTTGCTTGTTCTAATCATATAGAAGAGAATTATCTTGTCTTTGGAAGAAAAAAATTTTCGATTTTTTTTCGATTTTCTTAAGTCTATAGCCTTACTTTTTGATCGAAAATTTAACGGTTAAAAAGTGGTAAATTTTTTGAAAAATTGAGCCTTTCTTGCATAACTAAGATCAATTCTTGCATGTTCTAATCATATAGAAGAGAATTATCTTGTTTTTGGAAGAAAAGAGTTTTCGATTTTTTTTCGATTTTCTTAAGTCTATAGCCTTACTTTTTGATCAAAAATTGAGCGGTTGATAAGTGGTAAATTTTTGAAAATAGAGCCTTTCTTGCAGAACTAAGATCAATTCTTGCTTGTTCTAATCATATAGAAGAGAATTATCTTGTCTTTGGAAGAAAAAAATTTTCGATTTTTTTTTCGATTTTCTTAAGTCTATAGCCTTACTTTTTGATCGAAAATTGAACGGTTAAAAAGTGGTAAATTTTTGAAAATAGAGCCTTTCTTGCAGAACTAAGATCAATTCTTGCTTGTTCTAATCATATAGAAGAGAATTATCTTGTCTTTGGAAGAAAAAAATTTTCGATTTTTTTTCGATTTTCTTTAGTCTATAGCCTTACTTTTTGATCGAAAATTTAACGGTTAAAAAGTGGTAAATTTTTTGAAAAATTGAGCCTTTCTTGCATAACTAAGATCAATTCTTGCATGTTCTAATCATATAGAAGAGAATTATCTTGTTTTTGGAAGAAAAGAGTTTTCGATTTTTTTTTTCGATTTTCTTAAGTCTATAGCCTTACTTTTTGATCAAAAATTGAGCGGTTAATAAGTGGTAAATTTTTGAAAATAGAGCCTTTCTTGCAGAACTAAGATCAATTCTTGCTTGTTCTAATCATATAGAAGAGAATTATCTTGTCTTTGGAAGAAAAAAATTTTCGATTTTTTTTTCGATTTTCTTAAGTCTATAGCCTTACTTTTTGATCGAAAATTGAACGGTTAAAAAGTGGTAAATTTTTGAAAATAGAGCCTTTCTTGCAGAACTAAGATCAATTCTTGCTTGTTCTAATCATATAGAAGAGAATTATCTTGTCTTTGGAAGAAAAAAATTTTCGATTTTTTTTCGATTTTCTTAAGTCTATAGCCTTACTTTTTGATCGAAAATTTAACGGTTAAAAAGTGGTAAATTTTTTGAAAAATTGAGCCTTTCTTGCATAACTAAGATCAATTCTTGCATGTTCTAATCATATAGAAGAGAATTATCTTGTTTTTGGAAGAAAAGAGTTTTCGATTTTTTTTCGATTTTCTTAAGTCTATAGCCTTACTTTTTGATCAAAAATTGAGCGGTTAATAAGTGGTAAATTTTTGAAAATAGAGCCTTTTTTGCAGAACTAAGATCAATTCTTGCTTGTTCTAATCATATAGAAGAGAATTATCTTGTCTTTGGAAGAAAAAATTTTTCGATTTTTTTCTTCGATTTTCTTAAGTCTATAGCCTTACTTTTTGATCGAAAATTAAACGGTTAAAAAGTGGTATATTTTTAAAAATAGAGCCTTTCTTGCAGAACTAAGATCAATTCTTGCTTGTTCTAATCATATAGAAAATAATTATCTTGTCTTTGGAAGAAAAAAATTTTCGATTTTTTTTTCGATTTTCTTAAGTCTATAGCCTTACTTTTTGATCGAAAATTGAACGGTTAAAAAGTGGTAAATTTTTTGAAATAGAGCCTTTCTTGCAGAACTAAGATCAATTCTTGCTTGTTCTAATCATATAGAAGAGAATTATCTTGTTTTTGTAAGAAAAAATTTTTCGATTTTTTTTCGATTTTCTTAAGTCTATAGCCTTACTTTTTGATCGAAAATTGAACGGTTAAAAAGTGGTAAATTTTTGAAAATAGAGCCTTTCTTGCAGAACTAAGATCAATTCTTGCTTGTTCTAATCATCTAGAAGAGAATTATCTTGTCTTTGGAAGAAAAAAATTTTCGATTTTTTTTTCGATTTTCTTAAGTCTATAGCCTTACTTTTTGATCAAAAATTGAACGGTTAAAAAGTGGTAAATTTTTGAAAATAGAGCCTTTCTTGCAGAACTAAGATCAATTCTTGCTTGTTCTAATCATATAGAAGAGAATTATCTTGTTTTTGTAAGAAAAAATTTGTCGATTTTTTTTTCGATTTTCTTAAGTCTATAGCCTTACTTTTTGATCGAAAATTGAACGGTTAAAAAGTGGTAAATTTTTTTAAAAAAGAGCCTTTCTTGCAGAACTAAGATCAATTCTTGCTTGTTCTAATCATATAGAAGAGAATTATTTTGTCTTTGGAAGAAAAATTTTTCGATTTTTTTTTCCATTTTGTTAAGTCTATAGCCTTACTTTTTGATCGAAAATTGAACGGTTAATAAGTGGTAAATTGTTTGAAAATAGAGCCTTTCTTGCAGAACTAAGATCAATTCTTGCTTGTTCTAATCATATAGAAGAGAATTATCTTGCTTTTGGAAGAAAAAATTTTCGATTTTTTTTTCCATTTTCTTAAGTCTATAGCCTTACTTTTTGATCGAAAATTGAACGGTTAAAAAGTGGTAAATTTTTTGAAAAATTAAGCCTTTCTTGCAGAACTAATATCAATTCTTGCATGTTCTAATCATATAGAAGAGAATTATCTTGTTTTTGGAAGAAAAGAGTTTTCGATTTTTTTTCGATTTTCTTAAGTCTATAGCCTTACTTTTTGATCAAAAATTGAGCGGTTAATAAGTGGTAAATTTTTGAAAATAGAGCCTTTCTTGCAGAACTAAGATCAATTCTTGCTTGTTCTAATCATATAGAAGAGAATTATCTTGTTTTTGGAAGAAAAAATTTTTCGATTTTTTTCTTCGATTTTCTTAAGTCTATAGCCTTACTTTTTGATCGAAAATTGAACGGTTAAAAAGTGGTAAATTTTTTGAAAAATTAAGCCTTTCTTGCAGAACTAATATCAATTCTTGCATGTTCTAATCATATAGAAGAGAATTATCTTGTTTTTGGAAGAAAAGAGTTTTCGATTTTTTTTCGATTTTCTTAAGTCTATAGCCTTACTTTTTGATCAAAAATTGAGCGGTTAATAAGTGGTAAATTTTTGAAAATAGAGCCTTTCTTGCAGAACTAAGATCAATTCTTGCTTGTTCTAATCATATAGAAGAGAATTATCTTGTCTTTGGAAGAAAAAATTTTTCGATTTTTTTCTTCGATTTTCTTAAGTCTATAGCCTTACTTTTTGATCGAAAATTAAACGGTTAAAAAGTGGTATATTTTTAAAAATAGAGCCTTTCTTGCGGAACTAAGATCAATTCTTGCTTGTTCTAATCATATAGAAGAGAATTATTTTGTCTTTGGAAGAAAAATTTTTCGATTTTTTTTTCCATTTTCTTAAAGGGCCACTCCAGCCCAAAATTTTTATTTCAGAACACGATGTAATCAGACCTCCTGAAAACGAATCTGTTATTATTTTTTTCATATCTCTAACCGTTTTGTAGTTATTAGCGTTTGTAAAATGGTCATTGAGTTGAATTGTTTTTCAACCGTGTTATCGGAGATCTCCGGATTGACGTCACAGGCATTTTCGGCCTCGGTAAGTTCGCGGCAAGTATCATCGGCTGTCCAAAGGGTCAACGAGAACCTAGCGAAATGGCAGACAGGGCCTAGCAGCGGCATGTTTGTTAGTAGGCCAGACTTTTATCTGGAATCGATATAAAGAGAGAAGTATCGCTCATCAGTCTTGATATTCTGATCGAATATGGAAGTTTTTTATCGCACGAATCTTTCTGACAGAGAAGTCAAATTGTCAAAGTAGGCCAGCGAGACAGAGACATGAGGATGTTGACAGACTTTCGTGGAATGTTGCTCTTGAAGCAATTTATATTGGCAGGCCAGTTCCCTGATTTTAAAAAGAAGATTCGCGCTTTTTCATAAGCTCTTCCTTTAGTGCAACAGCTGAAAAAATCATCGCGCAATTAATTCGAGAGGAAAGACCAAAACAAAACCAGTATACCGGGAATGAAAGCTGTATGAATTGATACCACATATTCATTAGGATAAAGAGCTTCATATCAACATGACTATGACTTATTAGAAATAAACCAGGACAATCGAGGGCATGGACAAGAAAGTATACAAACTTTCAAGACAAGACTAAAAACCTACCATTAGTCATGAGTCAAACAACTTTTTCAAAAATTATAAATTTGTTTTTATACAAACAAAAAAGGGATTTGAGATTATATTAATAATTCAACTTTTTCAATATACTTGTGTAAATATAATTTTTGTATTTAACCTTTAAGCTATTACAGGGGCCTTGTCAGCTTCTTTAAGCTGTCAGAATTTCAACCTGCTATATTTATGAATAATAAATACATGTTTGATGTATTTAAATACTTGGCTACATTGAATAATATATTCAAATATCTATAGAATCAGGCCAGTGAACTATCTAGAAATTTGTTATTTCTATTGCACATGAGAAATGTTCTTATAAAAGTATCATGAAACAATAATCTATTGCAAAATTTCTAGAAAATACCTATAGGTTGTTACTAGTTTTAAATAATAACTGTTGATTCACAAACATTATATAGATATGACCAAATTATATATAAAATTTTGATAATTTTAAAAATAGTCTCCTTTGTAAAAATGTTAATACAAAAACAGAATAATGTGTTGAGGTCTTTGTGGTAACTCTTGCATGGAAGAGAGGGGCAAGTTATCACTCCCACAAAGCCAGTAGCCAGATAACAGAATGCATGTAATCTCCAACCTTCAGCTAGCATTTTTTTGCAAGATCCTTTCTGCTGAACCATAAAAGAGTTTGTTACCTTTTTATGCCTAGAATAATAAGGTTGACAGGGATAAATACTAACATACCAGTGAAATTTACTTTTGAGTCATATTAAAACATAAAATGATCAAAGAAACTTGGACACTCAGGGGCATTCAGAGTATAGATATTTAAAAGGATCAAAGAGAAATTTAGGGGTTAAAGGGCAACCACTGTTACTATAGCAAATAGCATCTAAGGATATTAACTTGAAGTAACACAAAGATGAATTTAAATGATATAGGCCATGCTTATATGAATCAATGCTAGAATAGCAAAGGTAATTTTAACAAATATAAACAATTCTGCCTTTAAAACATTAGAATGAGGATATGACACATCTTTTTTCCAAAACCAAGGGTGTAAATTCCATGTTTTTTCTTTGGAGTAGTAGATCTTTTGCCCTGGATATTGATCTGGCAAAATTTTGAAATTGTGCATCAATTCTATGATGAAATAGGCAGAATTCCAAAATTGAAGGCAGAACATGGTAGAACATGAAGAAAAAGGGTTCAGGGAAACATCAGACAAACCCTGGGAAATTTTACACATCTATACCTCGGGCAAAGGTGTAGTGCACAGATCATTGGCAGGGATGTAGTGCTAGGAGGCTCAGGCCCCCTTATTGGTACAAAAGAGGAGCAAACTTCTACTTTTGGTACTATTTTATGTGACATTTTGCTTGAGAGCCCCTGTTGTACTTTTCATATTACCACATTTCTGACTATTTGGGGGACAGTTCACAAGACTGTTAGAAAACTTGTATTTAGAGTACGAAGTTTTTCTCAAAGCCTGGCAAATTGCTTTGCTTAGGGGGTGCGTGTCACACCATCCCCAAACCCCCTCCAAACCTCTACACCCTGCAGTTTGGCCTAACATTCAACATAGTAAAATGATAATAAGGATGAATTGTGACTTACGGGAAAGTTTCCATCTTGTGAATGGGGTTCTTCTTCTAATGCGGTGAGACATCAATTATTATTCAGCTCCCTGGAAATTCCTGAGATGACACGACGATAAGAAATGCCTTCGGTCAGAAATCCATTCACATCTGAAAATTCGTGAAGCATTCCATATTAAAAAGCTTGCTGCGTTGCCAAGATGAGGATATGCGTTCAGATTGAAGCTTCCATCTTTGATTTGTCGAATTACTAGTCCATGTTGGCTGGAAGCCTCCGCTGAACATCAATCGCAATGAAGGAAAATAAATAAAACGACAACCGAGATTCCGACATGAATCGCCTCTTCCGAGCCACTACCGAGTCGTGCGAATTTCAGTGCGAACATATAACAATAGCGCCGAATGTTGAAACAATGGTCCCTTCATACGTCACAAGGTACTTTTTCCGAAAAAAATTTTGTCGTATTTTTACGGTGATTCTCAACTTTGAGCGTCTATATCTGGAAAACGAGTTAAGCTTTTCGAAAAAAAAAATTCACGATAGCTTCTTTTTCTCGACTAACTACCAATTTATGCAAAAATCTCAGAAAAAATTTTTGGGCTGGAGTGGCCCTTTAAGTCTATAGCCTTACTTTTTGATCGAAAATTGAACGGTTAAAAAGTGGTAATTTTTTTGAAAAATTGAGCCTTTCTTGCATAACTAAGATCAATTCTTGCTTGTTCTAATCATATAGAAGAGAATTATCTTGTTTTTGGAAGAAAAAAATTTTCGATTTTTTTTTCTATTTTCTTAAGTCTATAGCCTTACTTTTTGATCGAAAATTGAACGGTTAAAAAGTGGTAAATTTTTTGAAAAATTGAGCCTTTCCTGCATAACTAAGTTCAATTCTTGCTTGTTCTAATCATATAGAAGAGAATTATCTTGTTTTTGGAAGAAAACAGTTTTCGATTTTTTTTTCGATTTTCTTAAGTCTATAGCCTTACTTTTTGATCGAAAATTGAGCCGTTAAAAAGTGGTAAATTTTTGAAAATAGAGCCTTTCTTGCAGAACTAAGATCAATTCTTGCTTGTTCTAATCATATAGAAGAGAATTATCTTGTCTTTGGAAGAAAAAAATTTTCGATTTTTTTTTCGATTTTCTTAAAACTATAGCTTTACTTTTTGATCGAAAATTGAACGGTTAAAAAGTGGTAAATTTTTTGAAAAATTAAGCCTTTCTTGCAGAACTAAGATCAATTCTTGCATGTTCTAATCATATAGAAGAGAATTATCTTGTTTTTGGAAGAAAAGAGTTTTCGATTTTTTTTCGATTTTCTTAAGTCTATAGCCTTACTTTTTGATCAAAAATTGAGCGGTTAATAAGTGGTAAATTTTTGAAAATAGAGCCTTTCTTGCAGAACTAAGATCAATTCTTGCTTGTTCTAATCATATAGAAGAGAATTATCTTGTCTTTGGAAGAAAAAAATTTTCGATTTTTTTTTCGATTTTCTTAAGTCTATAGCCTTACTTTTTGATCGAAAATTGAACGGTTAAAAAGTGGTAATTTTTTTGAAAAATTGAGCCTTTCTTGCATAACTAAGATCAATTCTTGCTTGTTCTAATCATATAGAAGAGAATTATCTTGTTTTTGGAAGAAAAAAATTTTCGATTTTTTTTTCGATTTTCTTAAGTCTATAGCCTTACTTTTTGATCGAAAATTGAACGGTTAATAAGTGGTAAATTTTTGAAAATAGAGCCTTTCTTGCAGAACTAAGATCAATTCTTGCTTGTTCTAATCATATAGAAGAGAATTATCTTGTCTTTGGAAGAAAAAAATTTTCGATTTTTTTTTCGATTTTCTTAAGTCTATAGCCTTACTTTTTGATCGAAAATTGAACGGTTAAAAAGTGGTAATTTTTTTGAAAAATTGAGCCTTTCTTGCATAACTAAGATCAATTCTTGCTTGTTCTAATCATATAGAAGAGAATTATCTTGTTTTTGGAAGAAAAAAATTTTCGATTTTTTTTTCGATTTTCTTAAGTCTATAGCCTTACTTTTTGATCGAAAATTGAACGGTTAAAAAGTGGTAAATTTTTTGAAAAATTGAGCCTTTCCTGCATAACTAAGTTCAATTCTTGCTTGTTCTAATCATATAGAAGAGAATTATCTTGTTTTTGGAAGAAAACAGTTTTCGATTTTTTTTTCGATTTTCTTAAGTCTATAGCCTTACTTTTTGATCGAAAATTGAGCCGTTAAAAAGTGGTAAATTTTTGAAAATAGAGCCTTTCTTGCAGAACTAAGATCAATTCTTGCTTGTTCTAATCATATAGAAGAGAATTATCTTGTCTTTGGAAGAAAAAAATTTTCGATTTTTTTTTCGATTTTCTTAAAACTATAGCTTTACTTTTTGATCGAAAATTGAACGGTTAAAAAGTGGTAAATTTTTTGAAAAATTAAGCCTTTCTTGCAGAACTAAGATCAATTCTTGCATGTTCTAATCATATAGAAGAGAATTATCTTGTTTTTGGAAGAAAAGAGTTTTCGATTTTTTTTCGATTTTCTTAAGTCTATAGCCTTACTTTTTGATCAAAAATTGAGCGGTTAATAAGTGGTAAATTTTTGAAAATAGAGCCTTTCTTGCAGAACTAAGATCAATTCTTGCTTGTTCTAATCATATAGAAGAGAATTATCTTGTCTTTGGAAGAAAAAAATTTTCGATTTTTTTTTCGATTTTCTTAAGTCTATAGCCTTACTTTTTGATCGAAAATTGAACGGTTAAAAAGTGGTAATTTTTTTGAAAAATTGAGCCTTTCTTGCATAACTAAGATCAATTCTTGCTTGTTCTAATCATATAGAAGAGAATTATCTTGTTTTTGGAAGAAAAAAATTTTCGATTTTTTTTTCGATTTTCTTAAGTCTATAGCCTTACTTTTTGATCGAAAATTGAACGGTTAATAAGTGGTAAATTTTTGAAAATAGAGCCTTTCTTGCAGAACTAAGATCAATTCTTGCTTGTTCTAATCATATAGAAGAGAATTATCTTGTCTTTGGAAGAAAAAAATTTTCGATTTTTTTTTCGATTTTCTTAAGTCTATAGCCTTACTTTTTGATCGAAAATTGAACGGTTAAAAAGTGGTAATTTTTTTGAAAAATTGAGCCTTTCTTGCATAACTAAGATCAATTCTTGCTTGTTCTAATCATATAGAAGAGAATTATCTTGTTTTTGGAAGAAAAAAATTTTCGATTTTTTTTTCGATTTTCTTAAGTCTATAGCCTTACTTTTTGATCGAAAATTGAACGGTTAAAAAGTGGTAAATTTTTTGAAAAATTGAGCCTTTCCTGCATAACTAAGTTCAATTCTTGCTTGTTCTAATCATATAGAAGAGAATTATCTTGTTTTTGGAAGAAAACAGTTTTCGATTTTTTTTTCGATTTTCTTAAGTCTATAGCCTTACTTTTTGATCGAAAATTGAACGGTTAAAAAGTGGTAAATTTTTTGAAAAATTAAGCCTTTCTTGCAGAACTAAGATCAATTCTTGCATGTTCTAATCATATAGAAGAGAATTATCTTGTCTTTGGAAGAAAAAAATTTTCGATTTTTTTTTCGATTTTCTTAAGTCTATAGCCTTACTTTTTGATCGAAAATTGAACGGTTAGAAAGTGGTAAATTTTTTGAAAATAGAGCCTTTCTTGCAGAACTAAGATCAATTCTTGCTTGTTCTAATCATATAGAAGAGAATTATCTTGTCTTTGGAAGAAAAAATTTTTCGATTTTTTTGTTCGATTTTCTTAAGTCTATAGCCTTACTTTTTGATCGAAAATTGAACGGTTAAAAAGTGGTACATTTTTTGAAAAATTAAGCCTTTCTTGCAGAACTAAGATCAATTCTTGCATGTTCTAATCATATAGAAGAGAATTATCTTGTCTTTGGAAGAAAAAAATTTTCGATTTTTTTTTCGATTTTCTTAAGTCTATAGCCTTACTTTTTGATCGAAAATTGAACGGTTAAAAAGTGGTAATTTTTTGAAAAATAGAGCCTTTCTTGCAGAACTAAGATCAATTCTTGCATGTTCTAATCATATAGAAGAGAATTATCTTGTTTTTGGAAGAAAAATCTTCGATTTTTTTTTCGATTTTGTTAAGTCTATAGCCTTACTTTTTGATCGAAAATTGAACGGTTAAAAAGTGGTAAATTTTTTTAAAAATTGAGCCTTTCCTGCATAACTAAGTTTAATTCTTGCTTGTTCTAATCATATAGAAGAGAATTATCTTGTTTTTGGAAGAAAACAGTTTTCGATTTTTTTTCGATTTTCTTAAGTCTATAGCCTTACTTTTTGATCAAAAATTGAGCGGTTAATAAGTGGTAAATTTTTGAAAATAGAGCCTTTCTTGCAGAGCTAAGATCAATTCTTGCTTGTTCTAATCATATAGAAGAGAATTATCTTGTCTTTGGAAGAAAAAATTTTTCGATTTTTTTCTTCGATTTTCTTAAGTCTATAGCCTTACTTTTTGATAGAAAATTAAACGGTTAAAAAGTGGTATATTTTTAAAAAAAGAGCCTTTCTTGCAGAACTAAGATCAATTCTTGCTTCTTCTAATCATATAGAAGATAATTATCTTGTCTTTGGAAGAAAAAAATTTTCGATTTTTTTTTCGATTTTCGTAAGTCTATAGCCTTACTTTTTGATCGAAAATTGAACGGTTAAAAAGTGGTAAATTTTTTTAAAAAAGAGCCTTTCTTGCAGAACTAAGATCAATTCTTGCTTGTTCTAATCATATAGAAGAGAATTATTTTGTCTTTGGAAGAAAAATTTTTCGATTTTTTTTTCCATTTTCTTAAGTCTATAGCCTTACTTTTTGATCGAAAATTGAACGGTTAAAAAGTGGTAAATTTTTTGAAAAATTGAGCCTTTCCTGCATAACTAAGTTCAATTCTTGCTTGTTCTAATCATATAGAAGAGAATTATCTTGTTTTTGGAAGAAAACAGTTTTCGATTTTTTTTTCGATTTTCTTAAGTCTATAGCCTTACTTTTTGATCGAAAATTGAGCGGTTAAAAAGTGGTAAATTTTTGAAAATAGAGCCTTTCTTGCAGAACTAAGATCAATTCTTGCTTGTTCTAATCATATAGAAGAGAATTATCTTGTCTTTGGAAGAAAAAAATTTTCGATTTTTTTTTCGATTTTCTTAAGTCTATAGCCTTACTTTTTGATCGAAAATTGAACGGTTAAAAAGTGGTAATTTTTTTGAAAAATTGAGCCTTTCTTGCATAACTAAGATCAATTCTTGCTTGTTCTAATCATATAGAAGAGAATTATCTTGTTTTTGGAAGAAAAAAATTTTCGATTTTTTTTTCGATTTTCTTAAGTCTATAGCCTTACTTTTTGATCGAAAATTGAACGGTTAATAAGTGGTAAATTTTTGAAAATAGAGCCTTTCTTGCAGAACTAAGATCAATTCTTGCTTGTTCTAATCATATAGAAGAGAATTATCTTGTCTTTGGAAGAAAAAAATTTTCGATTTTTTTTTCGATTTTCTTAAGTCTATAGCCTTACTTTTTGATCGAAAATTGAACGGTTAAAAAGTGGTAATTTTTTTGAAAAATTGAGCCTTTCTTGCATAACTAAGATCAATTCTTGCTTGTTCTAATCATATAGAAGAGAATTATCTTGTTTTTGGAAGAAAAAAATTTTCGATTTTTTTTTCGATTTTCTTAAGTCTATAGCCTTACTTTTTGATCGAAAATTGAACGGTTAAAAAGTGGTAAATTTTTTGAAAAATTGAGCCTTTCCTGCATAACTAAGTTCAATTCTTGCTTGTTCTAATCATATAGAAGAGAATTATCTTGTTTTTGGAAGAAAACAGTTTTCGATTTTTTTTTCGATTTTCTTAAGTCTATAGCCTTACTTTTTGATCGAAAATTGAACGGTTAAAAAGTGGTAAATTTTTTGAAAAATTAAGCCTTTCTTGCAGAACTAAGATCAATTCTTGCATGTTCTAATCATATAGAAGAGAATTATCTTGTCTTTGGAAGAAAAAAATTTTCGATTTTTTTTTCGATTTTCTTAAGTCTATAGCCTTACTTTTTGATCGAAAATTGAACGGTTAGAAAGTGGTAAATTTTTTGAAAATAGAGCCTTTCTTGCAGAACTAAGATCAATTCTTGCTTGTTCTAATCATATAGAAGAGAATTATCTTGTCTTTGGAAGAAAAAATTTTTCGATTTTTTGTTCGATTTTCTTAAGTCTATAGCCTTACTTTTTGATCGAAAATTGAACGGTTAAAAAGTGGTACATTTTTTGAAAAATTAAGCCTTTCTTGCAGAACTAAGATCAATTCTTGCATGTTCTAATCATATAGAAGAGAATTATCTTGTCTTTGGAAGAAAAAAATTTTCGATTTTTTTTTCGATTTTCTTAAGTCTATAGCCTTACTTTTTGATCGAAAATTGAACGGTTAAAAAGTGGTAATTTTTTGAAAAATAGAGCCTTTCTTGCAGAACTAAGATCAATTCTTGCATGTTCTAATCATATAGAAGAGAATTATCTTGTTTTTGGAAGAAAAATCTTCGATTTTTTTTTCGATTTTGTTAAGTCTATAGCCTTACTTTTTGATCGAAAATTGAACGGTTAAAAAGTGGTAAATTTTTTTAAAAATTGAGCCTTTCCTGCATAACTAAGTTTAATTCTTGCTTGTTCTAATCATATAGAAGAGAATTATCTTGTTTTTGGAAGAAAACAGTTTTCGATTTTTTTTCGATTTTCTTAAGTCTATAGCCTTACTTTTTGATCAAAAATTGAGCGGTTAATAAGTGGTAAATTTTTGAAAATAGAGCCTTTCTTGCAGAGCTAAGATCAATTCTTGCTTGTTCTAATCATATAGAAGAGAATTATCTTGTCTTTGGAAGAAAAAATTTTTCGATTTTTTTCTTCGATTTTCTTAAGTCTATAGCCTTACTTTTTGATAGAAAATTAAACGGTTAAAAAGTGGTATATTTTTAAAAAAAGAGCCTTTCTTGCAGAACTAAGATCAATTCTTGCTTCTTCTAATCATATAGAAGATAATTATCTTGTCTTTGGAAGAAAAAAATTTTCGATTTTTTTTTCGATTTTCGTAAGTCTATAGCCTTACTTTTTGATCGAAAATTGAACGGTTAAAAAGTGGTAAATTTTTTTAAAAAAGAGCCTTTCTTGCAGAACTAAGATCAATTCTTGCTTGTTCTAATCATATAGAAGAGAATTATTTTGTCTTTGGAAGAAAAATTTTTCGATTTTTTTTTCCATTTTCTTAAGTCTATAGCCTTACTTTTTGATCGAAAATTGAACGGTTAAAAAGTGGTAAATTTTTTGAAAAATTGAGCCTTTCCTGCATAACTAAGTTCAATTCTTGCTTGTTCTAATCATATAGAAGAGAATTATCTTGTTTTTGGAAGAAAACAGTTTTCGATTTTTTTTTCGATTTTCTTAAGTCTATAGCCTTACTTTTTGATCGAAAATTGAGCGGTTAAAAAGTGGTAAATTTTTGAAAATAGAGCCTTTCTTGCAGAACTAATATCAATTCTTGCTTGTTCTAATCATATAGAAAAGAATTATCTTGTCTTTGGAAGAAAAAAATTTTCCATTTTTTTTTCGATTTTCTTAAAACTATAGCCTTACTTTTTGATCGAAAATTGAACGGTTAATAAGTGGTAAATTTTTTGAAAATAGAGCCTTTCTTGCAGAACTAAGATCAATTCTTGCTTGTTCTAATCATATAGAAGAGAATTATCTTGTCTTTGGAAGAAAAAATTTTTCGATTTTTTTGTTCGATTTTCTTAAGTCTATAGCCTTACTTTTTGATCGAAAATTGAACGGTTAAAAAGTGGTAAATTTTTTGAAAAATTAAGCCTTTCTTGCAGAACTAAGATCAATTCTTGCATGTTCTAATCATATAGAAGAGAATTATCTTGTCTTTGGAAGAAAAAAATTTTCGATTTTTTTTTCGATTTTCTTAAGTCTATAGCCTTACTTTTTGATCGAAAATTGAACGGTTAAAAAGTAGTAAAGTTTTTAAAAATTGAGCCTTTCTTGCAGAACTAAGATCAATTCTTGCTTGTTCTAATCATATAGAAGAGAATCATTGGGTTTTTGGAAGAACAATTTTGCGATTTTTTTTTCGCTTTTCTTAAGTCTATAGCCTTACTTTTTGATCGAAAATTGAACAGTTAAAAAGTGGTAAATTTTTTGAAAATAGAGCCTTTCTTGCAGAACTAAGATCAATTCTTGCTTGTTCTAATCATATAGAAGAGAATTATCTTGTTTTTGGAAGAAAACATTTTTCGATTTTTTTTTCGCTTTTCTTAAGTCTATAGCCTTACTTTTTGATCGAAAATTGAACAGTTAAAAAGTGGTAAATTTTTTGAAAATAGAGCCTTTCTTGCAGAACTAAGATCAATTCTTGCTTGTTCTCATCATATAGAAGAGAATTATCTTGTCTTTGGAAGAAAAAAATTTTCGATTTTTTTTCGATTTTCTTAAGTCTATAGCCTTACTTTTTGATCGAAAATTGAACGGTTAAAAAGTGGTAAATTTTTGAAAATAGAGCCTTTCTTGCAGAACTAAGATCAATTCTTGCTTATTCTAATCATATAGAAGAGAATTATCTTGTTTTTGAAGAAAAAATTTTTCGATTTTTTATTTCGATTTTCTTAAGTCTTTAGCCTTACTTTTTGATCGAAAATTGAACGGTCAAAAAGTGGCAAATTTTTTGAAAATAGAGCCTTTCTTGCAGAACTAAGATCACTTCTTGCTTGTTCTAATCATATAGAAGAGAATTATCTTGTTTTTGGAAGAAAACATTTTTCGATTTTTTTTTCGATTTTCTTAAGTCTATAGCCTTACTTTTTGATCGAAAATTGAACGGTTAATAAGTGGGAAATTTTTTTGAAAATAGAGCTTTTCTTGCAGAACTAAGATCAATTCTTGCTTGTTCTAATCATATAGAAGAGAATTATCTTGTCTTTGGAAGAAAAAAATTTTCGATTTTTTTTCGATTTTCTTAAGTCTATAGCCTTACTTTTTGATCAAAATTTGAACGGTTAAAAAGTAGTAAAGTTTTTAAAAATTGAGCCTTTCTTGCAGAACTAAGATCAATTCTTGCTTGTTCTAATCATATAGAAGAGAATCATTGGGTTTTTGGAAGAACAATTTTGCGAAATATTTTAATACTTGGATAAGCCTTACTTTTTTATCGGAAATCGTAGGGATAAAAGGTGGTAATTTTTTGAAGGATAGAACTTTTATTCGAGAACTTTGTTCGATTCATTTTTTATTATGATCGTATAAAAGAGAATTATCCTGCTACCGGGACAAGATCTAACCAAGTTCAATTCTTTGCTCTGATTGTATAGAAGCGAATTAACCTGTAGGTAGTTAGGCAGAAACATTTTTCTAAGGTTTTACTTTTAAATTTTTTTCTGGAAAATCAGCTAGTTTAAGTCTGTTTTTATGAATTAATCTGTTTAAGGAAGAAAAATGATTCGACAATTTAAGACTTTTGTAATGGCTTTAGCCTTACTTTTTTATCGAAAATAAGCCTTTCGAAAAAGTTGTGATATTTTCAAAAAAAAAACGCTCAGTCTAGAATTAAGATAAATTTATGTTTGTTCTGATCGCATTCACGTGAATCAATCTACATTGGAAAGACAAATTTTTGGAAATATTTTCAGGCTTTCTAAAAAAATTGAAGTCTAAATTCTGGAAAAATGTAAACATGGAAAATTCGAGCATTTAAGAAGGAAAGCCTATGAATAAAGTCACGTCCAAATTGTCTCAAAGAGTTCAAAATGAGGATTAAATTTGATTGTTATACCCAGTTGTGGATCGGAAAAGGCCAATCTTGGTATATGTTTCCTAGCGTAGAGTTCTCGATCTATGTTCTAACGTTTTATACTCTGCGAAAGAGCTGGGTTAAAGGCTAACTCTATTGAGAAGAATTTGGATTCAGCCCCCACAAGCTACAACGCTGTGCTGTCCCTGCAGATGGATTGAGTATCCAGTGGACCTTGCTTCTGATCAAATCTCATCATCATTGCAGCTATGAATGGTTTAAAGAAAAGCCTTATTTTGAAGACAGTGTTTTGAAAAATTAGGGCTGCGATTTTGACTTCTGGAAAGAAAGTCTTAAAAACAGTTAAAACTACACCAATACTCTAGTAAATGTTGAACAGCGTTGAACATTGAGATAGATAAAAATCAGGAAAATTTAGAAAGGGACAGGAAGGTCTTACGACTTTTATCGCGTAATGAAATGTTTAGAAACCTGAGACCACGCTCAATTGGCGGGGAAAAACTGAATTCAATTAAATAATAGGGCAGATGCTTTATGAAATGTTTAGAAACCTGAGACCACGCTCAATTGGCGGGGAAAAACTGAATTCAATTAAATAATAGGGCAGATGCTTTAGTTGCCTTTAATAGCAACACTTTGTCAGATATCACCACAGTTTTCTTGGGTTCAGTCTACATCCGACAGTTATTCCATAGAATTTCAGTGTGAATTCAACTTTCGATGCAATTCAATTCGAAAGACAAGGCTATGAAATATTCGGTTGTGAGGCCAGTCCGTCCCGATTGACCCCCTCAAAGACCATACTAGGGTTCAGAAGGCAGTAAAAATCCGCTTTGATTAGCCTAGAATACCTGTCTTATCTCCTCTGTCGTGGATCACGGTTCGTATTTACTTGATTTGCAACAACTGGCGGTCGAGGTGGGGTTTGAGCTGCGATTTGTTGAGCTAATCGGGGGTCTTTTGGCTTCTCTTTGGCTCCATTAGTGCCCTGTTTTCGCAGCAGTCTCGGGTCTGCTCTACTATCACTTTTTATCACGCCCGGATGACTGTTTTCGCGTTGGTATGGGTGATAACGTCCAGAAGACGGAGCTATATGTTGGGGTAGCATTGCGGATTGAGAAACTGGACTCGGTTCAGCCTGTATTGTGTTGCTTGATGCCTCAACATTCGTTTGATGTTTATCACCCAGATTCTAAAAGAAATAAAAAATCAAGCTTCTAAATTGCTTCGGAGATACAAAGCTTCTAAATTTTCAATTAAATCGCGGAAGCTTCCCATTATGCTTTAAAAACGTTTACTTTTTGGGTTCGACTATCTAATTTATCAACACAACGGAAACTTAAAATGTATTCTGTTGGTACGAAAAATACTTTTCTATAATAAAATAATATTACTATCAATATCTGCTAAGATCGCTTCAGTGTCCTGAAGCTAAACGATGGAACGAGATCCTTGCCGAAATAAGAAATGCCTAATCAAAAACAGTCTTCGAATCCAAATAGAACAAAACAATTAAAAGTTAATCTCCCACTTAATGAACTCTCTAGCTTTAAATAAACCTCACAGCCCTGAAACTTCACATGATTTAAAAATTGCTTTAGTCATCTTTCTGCCATGAGGTTACAAAACGAATTCTAAGCAAGGAGGTTCTTTTGTCGATTAGTTTACATACTGAGATGGCTCCTCCTTTAGGAAATCGCTGTCAGATATCGCCGTTAGGAAATGGCTAGAAAATAGTTTTCTCTCTTTTTCTGTTGATTTTATCAATATACTTTACAAAAAATTCTTTAATGGACTTCACATAATTTAAAGTTGAATATATAATCATATTATAAAATGAAAAATTCTATGTAGAGAAGTTTGACTAATGAAATTAAAACACATATAACAATTGAAAAACGCACCTGTTTGGCAATATTTATGAACTCTGGATTAATATCACTCATGTTTGGGTATTCAGAAAAAAGCATGCAGAACCTAGAAAAAGAGATTAGAATGACTGCATTGCTTCAAATTTGAGAGCCATTTGAGGACACCCAACATCACTATCGTCATCATCTTAATTTTTATCTTAACCATCATTACTGTCATTCTTTTATTGTCAGAACCATAGAAGCTACAGTACAAAAGACAAGCAGAAAATGGAAAAGCACACAGAGACGGTTCAAGTCAGAAAGTGTTTACGATTTGAGTTCTGCCTCTTCTCCTCTCTTTGAGCGATTAGATATGACTCTGTCATTATGCTATCATTTAAAGGAAACATGGTGAGGAATTTGTCAACACAGAACACTATTGCAACAGACTAAATATTCTCATAATTTGCTTTTTCAAGTCAAAAACGATATACCGTCTAGTTTAAATAAATTTGGGGATGTTGATGCATAATTCATCAATGGATGGTTTGCATTGTTGAATGGTGCAATTGTACATTTCCTGGCTGCCTCCTGACTTGTCTTTTATTATATCAAAAATTGTTACTGTCATTTGAACATCATTTAGATGGCCGCATGTCCACTGAGCAGCTGATATAATCTCTATTTTAGGAACAAGCCCTAACGCCTTTCCCATTCATCAATCTCTGGCAGATAAAAGTATGCTTCCCATCTTGCATCAAAGACCTTTTCATATTTTTGAAAATGGGCAAGCTGTTTTTGAATGGAAATGTGTGCTATTACGGCTTGTCTGTTATCTTGGTCTCTGTAAAAGGCATCTCCAAAGGACAGGTACAATGTGCGACAACATCTTGTCTTAGTTAACCAAAGTCTTCACAGTTTAGTGTATACTTAGGCCAGCTAAGGTGTCCGGATCGTCATCAATCAACTATTGCCATTATCACCAGCTTTTGTACCAAAATTCATAACACAGTTATATATTTTTTCTTACAAAATTCTCACAGTTTGTTTGATTTGCTCACTTGACAGTGTTTAATGATTGGCATGAAAGGTTTTTTTCTGTATGATTTTCAAAATTAAATAGTAATAAAGAAACTTGGGCACAAGCAGCACAATATAAGATAAACAAAGTACACAAACACATGATAGACTGACAGAAACAAAAAAACTAAAGTTACAGATTCTTTCATTTGTAACTCAACTAACATTGTTGTGCAAAAGACCGTTCTGGTTATAAGCAAGTTGTGAAGGCATCAGTATATTAAGAGATACAAAAATGAAATGATACATACTCTCCAATTTTTTCAAGATATCCAGTCCTTCCAGTGTAAATTGTTAGCTGGTTTTTCCACACCTGTGCATATCTTGAAAGAAACAGAAAGGATAACAAAGAATTTAGTTCAGGAGAACTTTGCAGCAATTGTCCCCAAACATTAGATATTTTTATTTAAAGTAATAGGGCCCTCATAATTTCCTCCTCTCAGTCCACTCATGTCCAATGGTTGCTTATATTGAGATCATCAACATCACAGTCAAATTGAGAGACAAATCTATTGCTATAAAATGTCACCTAAAGCTGATCATTGACAAATTTCAGCTGGGAAATCAGAGACCATGTTTACAAACTATTGCAAATATCGTTAGCTATTAAAAACATTGTATTCTTCCTAGATAGATGTAATTTAAAAATGCCAAGATCAAACTCAAAATCCTTACCCTTTACAAAATCTAATGATATCACCAGCCTGTAGGTGCACACCAAAATCATCCCATATTGATGCATTTATTGATCCTGTTCTGTCTGCAACCTTACAAGAACGAACTTCATGCCCATCCTTTGTTTTTGTTGGTTTACCTATATCAGGATATAATTAGGAAAAATTCTTGAATAATATGTTTCGAAAATAATGACTATAGCTGAGGGATTTATAAGCCAAGAACAAAAACTTTCATCTTATAAGAAGCCTTGGATTAAGACTTTTATCCATTAACCTTGCAGTGCAAATTCTTTTTCTCAAATTGTGCGCCAAGTAGTACAAGGAGTACAGTTTCCAACGAGATTTCAGGTGTGCAAAGCAAAATTTCAAGTGTGCAAGTATGCACTTTGGTTAAGTGTGCACTTGAATTGTACACACAACTAGATACATGCATACTACACACATCTATGTTAGACCCTATTGACACTAGAGTGTTTTATCTGCATAAATGTTTATCCGTTTACGTTGTACCAGATGGAATTTTACCTGTTTAGCCCCTCCATTTACACAGTGAAACAAATCGGTGACTTTTTTATTTGGCCTGCACACAACCTTTGATTTAGTTCTGCCAGACCTTCCCCAAAATTGGCTTGGTCTTTGATTTCTTCTTGAAGCCTTCAGAATACGACTTATTCTTTGTAGTCATGAATTGCTATTGTTGAGTGTAGCAGAGTGTTTAGGAGATACCAGGTATCAATGCTAAATCATGCAATCATGAATAAAATAATTGCAAATCATGCTTTCACGCTACTGGAAGTTTAGTTTCACGATCATGCCCCCTAGTAGTTCTCTGATTTCAATAACTATCTAATAGCAGTAATTTCTTGTTGGCAGACCCATTGGCAATGGAATCTCGGAATAATGGAGGCATTAACCTGGTCTGGTACTGGAAACCAAGACTTTCTGCTTGTAAAAACGAAAGCACTCCATTTTGAAATTCGCTTGGCAAATTCGCTTGGCAAATTCACTTCGAAATTCATTTTCACGCAATCAGGCCATGAGTAATGCTGGTCACATGCCAATGTCTATTCAGGCATTCACAAATAATAAAAAGTTTGTTTCACGAATTGTCGAAAATACGCTGATAACGCAATCACGTCAAAATATCTGGTACCCCAAATGTTTAGCCTTGCTGCATCAGCTACAGAGCTTAAAAATGCAAACAGAGATAATACGATGTTTTGAAGAAGTTCATCATGATAGTTCAAGAAACAACAACAATGATCTGAAATATTTTCATACGGAAATTTATTCTCTTGCACCGTTTTGTTATCATATTTAAATGGCCACATATTTGAAGAAACCTAAATTCTTCATTTGCCTTAGACAATCGGACACACCTAGGCCTTGCCCAGATTTAAAAATGCCTCACCCTTTACCAGGTGTGCAGGGACAATTTAGAAAATAGCTCAGGTGTGCACTGCAGTCCAGGATGAGCTTGATATTCTGGAAAAAAGTTGTCACCGATTGTTTAATTACAATCTTTGATGTAAACTACGAGATAAACAAAAAGTTAAGATAAATTACATTTAATTTTACTAAAATAGCTGATGGACACATGGAAAAACCCAAGATAGAGCTATCAAAGCAATGTGCCCTGTTGACGTGATTTGAAGATATGGACATTTTACTTCATTTACGGTTGAATATCAGAAACTAAAAGCATACCAATATCAAGGACAACAAAAACCAAATGCAGATTCTTTGCGCCTGGTTTTAGATCCCGAATGTTCATAACGGAAGGAAGTCTACTTTCAGCGCTATCAACCATGATACTTAATCGATAAAAGTCATCTGTTCATGAAGTTGAGTTTCCTGTGTATGGTTAGGCCACTGGATGAAACGAGCTTTGTAGCCTCGTTGTGACAGCTGAAATAGTGCTGAGGTCAGCCGGTGTTTACTTCTTGAAAAATCAGTTCCATCCAGGCTTAGTTTCGCTTGAATTTGTCAAATATATCTAGATCTGCTAGGTTGAAAAGCAGTAATGCAGCCAATTCGATTATAATCTTTAATACTTTATTTCCGGAGATTCTCCAAGTTGTTTTGATACTTGAAGTGTAGGATACTAAATATTTGAATAACTTATCTTTGAAGGGCGAGTGTTGCTTGAGTATTGCAGTTGTAAACCAATGTTTGGAACAAGTTCAGACGTTTTTTCAATGCCAGAAATACGCAAGCACGTAAAACTGCAAATATCAGATTTCATCATATTTTTTCTGTAAAACCAGGCACTTGATAACACAAACAACTATTTTCCTTAGCCTTCTCAATCCAAGCTTTCAACAATTCAAACATTGCCATAAAAATGATAGAGGTTTTTTGTAGCATAGCAGCTCGTAGAAATAGCAGCAATAAATGACGTAAGAGTTGCTTTGATGCCTGCCATGGTAACCAGGACACACTCCTTCATAGCAGGCGAGAACAATGGAAACAATACACTAACATTTCATTGTGAAAGACGGATCACAGTTTATGAATTCCAAAATATATTTCTAAATATTCAGCTAAATATAGAATTAAGGAAATTTCTTTTAAGCACCAGAAATTATCATTTTGCAAGATTACAATACTAAACATTATAGGAGTAATTCAAAAAATATCTAATTCAGCGTTTAAAATTCAACACATTTCTTTTAGAGCATGTTAACAAAACGAGGTCATAATTCGAAAAGGTCTCCCAAAGGGATATTTATTGGACAGAATACATTCCAGTATCCATACAAACCAACTTATTGCTAAAATTTTCTTACACTGTAATGCGTCAAAAGTTGAGTATGCAAAGCATTGACATAAATGTGATGAAAATGTACTAGAAAATGAAGTTGCAATAAAATACAGATGACATTATACACATGAACGTCAGTGCGATATGGTTAAAAACGTGCGAAATTTTGAATGTAGATGTATTAGTGCGTGTGTAATTATAAAATTATAAATGAAGCTAATGAATGAGTCTAAACTAAATAACAGAAAAAGCTACTAAAGCAACCAAAAATCATCTCGTAACTTCAGATCTAATTGTTAAACAACCATTTCTCGCCTGGCTTTTGGGCATGGTAATCATTGGTTTTGTCACGCCTGACGTAAAGCGAATATAAAACGGAAAGATGCACGTGCGACTTAAAAAAAATGAGTTTTCGCCTGTATTGCTAGTTGTTACAAATTAAAAAGCAATTTTCAGTAAATTATTAAGTTAATTCCCGAAAATCTAAACACGAACCAGAAAAGATTGAATAGAAATTTGCTAACCGAAAAACGTTTTGGGGAGGTGAGGGTGTAGTGTGCGTGTTATCAGCGGGCCGGTCTGGAATGGTAGCAAGCGCACTGTGTTTCAAAGCAGCGGCTGACACCTGGGAGGCGAGGGAGGTGGGGAACTCCAATTTTTTTTAGGACAATAGCATTTTGTTCTAAAACAATGGAAAATATGACGTCATCTTAGCAAAACAATAGGCTTGCCCTCCCAATATTTGACCAAGTGTCCGCCCCTGTTTTGAAGATTGAATATTTCAAGAGGTTCTGGCAAGGATTAAATATCTATTGTGATTCCAAACAGCTTCAGCATGTTCATAAACTGGATAAAAGCGTAAATGTTTTACGTGATGCATTATTCTGATAGTGAACAGGTAGGAAGATTAACAAATCCAAAAATGTTAAATTCTATGAGACTTGAAATTACTATAAATATGAAATAGGCAACAAAAAATACAACACCAGTCTTTCTGTCAAGTCTCCATTTGTTAAAGTGGATTGATAATATCTAGAAAAACAATTGAGTAGATTGATTAAATCTAGAATTTGATGCAATGACCTTCAATGTTCTCGTGATTTTGAATACCAATTCTGTCGACATGACTAAATCACGCTAAAACGCTGACTGGTATTCTTCGCGAGCAAAAATTCTAATTTTGCTTACAGAGAACTCAATTTCTGGAAAATTCACAAATGTTTCAGAGTGATAAAAACAATTTGTCTTTAACTAGCGCACATTCTCTTGAGGTGCCATGATACATGTAATGTTTGCATGTGATGATTGCATCTTCCGAAGGGTGAAATCCTAATTTTGAATATTGTATTGGTTTTTCTGGTTGAAGATAAACAAATGTTCCATATGCAAAGAAAACAAAATGAAAGGCTGATGAGAACAGTTACAAAACCATTGTTATGGGTTAAGGGTGTTGTCTGGAGGAAGGATTGACGTTATTGTTAACTCTGAAGGTTCCTGGCTTAAAACATCTTACAACGTCATAAGCAAGAGAACAATTTCAAAAGAACGCAAGAAATGCAAAAACAACTGTCAAACACTTTATCAATTGCTTGGTAAATCTTTTGACAGAGAATTTTGCATTGGTGCTCAGGGGCGTAGCTAGCGGGGGTGTATGGGGGTGTAACACCCCCCAATTCTTCATGAATTCGTCGGTAAGTCTTCAGTTTGTCTACAAAATCCTTGGTTTGTCGGTAAAATCAGCTATAAGTAGGTAAAATAGTAGCTAAATTCTTCTCAATCTATGTCTTTGTCGGTAAATTTTTCTATTGACGACCCTCCACCCCCCTAGTCTGGAAGGTCAAGCGACGCCAATGTTGGTGCTTTGCTATTATCCACTTTCGTAAGAGGTTAACTCAACTCACCGTGATAAAGACAGTTGTAAATAGAAGGACAACAGAATATATGAGCCCACGACTGTTCACTTTGACCTGTTGGTATTAGAAAGAATATATAAGGAAATGATAGCAACATTGAAATGCCCAACTTTTGATAGAAGCCATGGTAAATTTCCCTAGACACAATATACTGATTCATATTAATTTCAGGGCTTTTGTGTTGCCAAGCTGATTGTTGACGGGTAGCTATAGTGGCGAATTCAAAAAGGGGAAAATTGTTTTGGGGAAGAAAAGATGCCGTTTTCGTCTACTCTCATTTCGGTAGCCGCATCAGTTTAAATTTTCAGCTATATCCAGTTTCTTTAATTTTTCGTACTTCTGCTACAGAAACATTTTTTCTAGAATGTTAGTCTTACGATGATATAAATTGAATGTAAACTTCACGTTTTGCGTAGAGGCCCTATAAGATAAATAACGTGCTTGCATTATGCTGACTAAAAGCATGCTGATTTTTCTCGGTTTCACACTTCATGAAGCATTACAAAAACTAACAAAAACTAAAATTTACAAAAAACAGTGCCTACGATTAATTTGAAGACATAAAGGCAAAACTTAAACGCTGTCATCAAGAAATGCTGATGTGAAGTTAGCAGAGACAAAAAAAATATAAGCTTAAGCGTATGATAATTTTATACTTTGTAACTTAGAAAAGGAAAAGAGGAACTAAAGTGGTCTTGCCATTAAGATCCTATTTATAAAGGAGTGGATCCATATAGGACAAGCTTTTTGTTTACAGAGGAAATGGTGGATCCATATAATTTTGGACCAATATCCGAAAACATTCTGGGTCACATTCAGGAGCAATCCTGAATGAATCCCGTCTCGTCAAAATCTGATCCATTTTGTTTCTACCCAGTTTCTTTCGTTGAAAAATTTAAAGAGGTATCTCTATGACACAACGTCTGGTGCGTGTCAGTTTTTAAGATGCGCATGCGTGTAGCAAGTGGATCTCATCTGGGTCCGATCCCGTGTAAAAGGAAATGGTTTTAGGTGGGATCCTGTGTAAATGCATATAAAGTATCTCTGTATCGAATTTAGATACTTTTGATATGATTTGGTCCAGATCTCGTGTAAACAGAGTCAATTTAGCGTGATAGAGATAAACTTCCAGAAGACAAATCAGAGCAACTAGAGGATAATAAAAGGGGGGGGGGGGGTCTACCTCTGCGACAAGGCTGTTACTCAAAGGCATGATTGTTGACAACTATGATAATATCTGATTGAACAAGAACCTTTTATAATCAACCAAGTATAAAGAGAAACATTTACCCGCGAACCAGGATGCAGCAAAGCAGTTTGGAAAAACCATGGCAATGCAAGACCAATGAGGAT
Source organism: Rhopilema esculentum (assembly GCF_057945365.1). Classification (NCBI taxonomy): domain Eukaryota; kingdom Metazoa; phylum Cnidaria; class Scyphozoa; order Rhizostomeae; family Rhizostomatidae; genus Rhopilema; species Rhopilema esculentum. Next base: position 5,902,380 of record NC_142826.1, on the reverse strand, counting down.
ATCGAAAACATTGCTTCCAATAGAATTTGCCGTCGCCATATCTCCTTGACCTTAGATCGGGAAAAAAGAAGTAAAGAAGTCTTAAAAATGAATGGACAAAATAACAAAAATCTGATATTTGAATCGTCTCCGACTCCAAGAATAATAAAAAAACACTTTTTTGTGACTTGAATACATGGTCACTCTCAAAAGATTTTCAAAATATTTATATGAAAGGAATATTTTTATCATAAATTTTAACGGTTTTGTAGACTCTCTCTGCATTCAAAATACCTTGTCTCGCAACAATTAGGCTCGCAAGGGCATCTGGGACACTGGATCCAGCTGCAAGGAAGGTTATCCCCATGATAACATCAGGTATTCCTAAAGTGTATCCAATGATGACGACCTGTTAAGAGACAGCGAGAAAGATGCCAGATTTTGAATTTCCCATCGTAGGCAAGATTCAAAGCAGGAAAGGCAAAGGTGTCCATGAAATAAACCTGCACTTAATCCACAGGAATCCACGGCTAAGTTAACGATTAATCTATGAAAACATTGCTAACAAGAGTGTTCAAGAATGCGTCCCCTTGGAACAAATAATGTTCCGAGGGATTGATTCATATGCTTTTATTTTGCTCCAAAAAGCTCCAAAAAGCTCCAAAAAGGCTTCCACTACGACATCCTTTCCGTAAGTCAATTCTAGAAATTTTTGAAATTAACCCATATAGGTGAATGATTTTTGATTTGACACTGAATAAATCTTAATGTAGTGATGCCTAGTGGAGCTAAATGAATTGACTTACAAATAAAAACAGAGGTAAAATGAAATGGTCTCAAACTAGAAAATCAAACGAGCACTGCAAACAGAGAAGACTCAAAACATGCAATCGTCTTAACAAGAGTTACTTTGGAAATAAATACTGACACATTACTAGGATAACGAGGTTTGTTAACAAAAGACATTACCATCCAGACCATGATGTAAGAAAGAACTCCAATCCAAATAATTGACATAAGAAAAGTTACCATGTACCATCGAGCCCATCTACAAAAAAACAAAGAAAGTCTTTACAGAGCATGCATTTACAGCAAGTGAAACATTTCTCTCATTTTGAACATACAGTTGAACCTAGTTAGGAAGTCCCACAAATAACGCAAATATTCTACCCCGAATAAGTCGGACATTCGCTAAGTCAGACCGTTTCTTTACCTCCTTTGTAACCCAGATTTAATGTGATCTTAGGTCGACAAAAGTTCCTACATATTTGGCAGTTACATACAGTGGCTGACAATACGATGTAGCCCCGACATGAGTTGCAAGGTGGTGCAAAAAACAATTTCATTAGACAGAAAAGATTGTTTTTATACCGTTAATCGGCACGGGCCTTCAAAAGGTCCTTAAAAGGTCTTCAATTTGGTATTTTAATGTAAACAGGTCCAGTGCAAAAAGAGGGCATATTTAAGTTTATGTTCGTAATCTCAAGCTGAATGCAATTTTATGGTAAGAGTTTGTTAATTATAATGGTAGTTTGGAAACAACAAGGATGTTTTTATGCATACTTTTCCATCTTGCAATCCGGTATTGTAAAATGTAAAATTAATGCAATTGGTCTTGATATTATCCAGAATACCATGCCAAAACATGATCTATCTAGAAAATTTAACAATTTACATTAAAAACTGTCCATTTACAAAAAAGCAATCAGTGACGTATATTCTAAATCTGGCAGATAATCTATCAACTATCTTCAATTTATAATCTCTAAGATTTTAATTTCCATGATGAATATGTCACAGAAAACATCAAACTCTACCAAACAAAACAAAGAGCAACAATTTACTTCCAAATTAATTGCCAAATCTTAATTTTATTAAAACAATTTTGATAATCAGCTTCTGTAAATGCTTTTTACCTTGTGGATAAAACGGTCCAGCTTCAATCTTGATATCTACATGACCACTTTCACTATGGAAAAGATATTGTTGCATTAGATTCCATGTACATCAAATTTTTATCATCGAAATGAAGGATTTTAGATGCTTTGCCATAAATAGCTATCACAGAAAGTAGCAATGTTTTAGCAAAATTTTGATGAAAATTGATTTTAGAAAATCGTTTGTGACACCAAACCCCATTCAACCCAACTACCTTAATTATAAAAAAAACCAAAGCAGTCAATAAAACACACATGATTGATCTAGTTTTAACGCAGATGGAGGGACAACATCGAAGAGAAGGCAGGAAAGAGGTGGATGCAAGAGGCCATCTGCCAGCAGTGGCATTACGGGCTGAGATGATGATGATGATGATGATGATGACTAGTTTTAACCGTACCTTCAAAGTCATATGAATCGAAAGATCCAGTGAAAAGATTGAGGGAAACTTAAAGATTGAGGAAAAAGTTTATACTGAGACAAAATATCAAGCAAAAATGTCAAGCTTAAAAAAGGTAAAAATTTGTAAGATTTGAAGAAAATTGAGGGACGATGTAACTATACGAGGAGAAAAACAATCAAACAGAGACGAAAAAACTTACTTTTTGAAGGAATTCTTGCTAACATTGTCTGCAGGCTCATTCTGGTTGGTGTCACTCTCATTCTGATGCTCGTGACCATCATCCTGCAGCAACAACAACGAAATCAAAACAACCCTCCAAAACACCATAAAGATTTTGCTTAATCTTTCAGGCACTCTGTTATCTTTTCATTAAAGAAGGCCGTCAGAACCATAGATGCTACACCTATTTTGCACATAGAGCCACTTAAAAAACTTTCTACAGACAACATCATTGACTTTGTAAGTTTTAAAGTTTGTGTGCTTGTTGTTTTCCATAGAAACGCTGACCATTTGGTCTTGCTAGGGTTACTGCCTTAATCAAGCTAAGGGTAGCCATTAAAAGCTTAAAGGGTAACATTTGGAAAAATTTTGTACAGGAAATGACAGCGAAAATGAGGAAAGTATTTGGTCAGATAACAACTTGAGTGCATACAGAACAACAAATTAAAGGAACCAGAAAAATGGCCCAATATCAGCTCTTAGGATTTAAGAGGTATTCTTCGTTATTCATGGTCTCATTGCACATACTTTAACATACTATGCAACACAGCTCGTGAAGAATTAGTCAATTGCATGCAAAATAGAAAGATGGCGGTTTTCAAAGGGCAAAGGCACGTTTGCGTGCTGTTAAAGATAATCGAAAATCATTTGACTTCGCCTTGAATGCGAGCGTAAAAAAACAAGAATTATTTTTCAAGCCAATCAGATTGTTTGTTTACATTTTCACAAGCCAATGGAAATGCACAAAATACAATAAAAACCAAAGGAAAAACAACGTTGGATCGAAAGCAACATCAACTCTTGCTACTCATATACAAAGCTTTGGAGAAACAACTCACAAACACCACAAAAAGTGAATTTTGAATGCAAAAACCGTCGTTAAACAATTATCTCATTAGTTTTCTCGTCTGGTTTCAAAATGTAAACAAACAATCTGATTGGCTTCAAATATTTTAAATAGTAGTTGCGTATCCATACCTGTCGCATTGTTACCATGTAACATGCTGCTCGAAATCGCGTGGCTGGTTGAAATCTGTCACTCAACATAACCATCATACCGACTTCCCTCCACGTAAGCTTACGAATTCTATAAAACAAATATATGAATTCCAATCTATATGTTAATATCACGTAGTTTAAATTCTGATGAACTCTATTGGCATGATTTGTATTGTGCTCAACAAGACTCGAAGATTTTTCAGCAAAGACAAATACAACCTTTTCTTATAACAAACAAATTAAGAAATAATAAAGAAATTTAAATTAATAAAGATATAAAAACTGAGGCTCAGAATGGGTGAAATCTAAGAATGGATCAATATCAACGGCTAGGCTTAAATTTCACCGACAGTTTAACTTCTTATCTTTCTCTGTATTTTCAGCAAACAAGACAAGTGTGACGTATGGAAAAGTTTCAGGAACACTCATCAAGCTTTCACTGTCATCGTATGATTCATTTCCCGAGGCTGATTTCACAATCAAGCACTACGGAAGCAACATTTGAACTTTCTGTCTAGTTTCTTACCAAATTTACACGTTGTCTCGTTGAAAAACGATTTTAGAATAATTTCAGGCCCTGAATCATAAATTTATAAGACTATTAAGGCTTGGCATGAACTAAGGCCTTCTAATATAAATGTAGATTGTGTTCTTAATAATAACGATACTATCCATCGATAGCAATCTAAAAGCCATAAATTATGAGTGATCAAGATGTAGATGCCTTGTCAAACAGACGAATACTTTATATTTCCACCGTTGCAGGTTAAGGTCTAAGAGTCTTTTGCAAGCAGTACCTTTCCTAAACAAACAACCTTTTAAAATGTGAAACAAACTCAGTACAAAGGGCTATAATACGAACTCACTTTTTTGTCACAAGTTGGTAACTGTCAGGACTGCCGCAATACGCTGCAAAAATAAAGTTTTCTTATTACTGGGCCATTTTGAAAAACATTAGACGATCTATTAAAATTGTTAGAAAAATTCTTGCAAAACTACATAATAAAATAGTTATTTTCTTTGGGAGAAGCAGCCACATAATCATGCCAACAACTCATAGGTTATCCATGAGGATTCAGTAGATATTCAGAAGACTGGTGTGAATTGTGACGTCACTTTCGGGTTAAACAAAGCTAGTGACCTAGCCACAAAACGATTATGAATTTCGGAGTAGACAACGTAAATGTATATTCATATCTTACCAGGAATATCTCCATTTTCGAGCATGGTAGAACCATAATCAACTGTACCATTAGATAGAGGATTTTTTTCTTCTTCCTTCACGTAGACTGATTCTGGCTGAATTATTTTGAGAACTGTTGAATTGAACCTGATAAACATAGATTAGACAAAAAAGTGCAGCATGAGTGCCGAATCTCATCCTAAGATTGCAGCGTTATTCAAGTGTAGCCTTGTATGGGTCATGAAGGGTTGGTAAGGTTCTCTATTAAGCTGTTACTCTCTGAACTTTAAGATAGAATTGCCCTCTAAAAATAGGAAATCTAAATGTGTCTTGAAGACAATCAAATAAGAAATGGCCCATCCGTTATCTTGGGATTACTTTTATCAGACTTGGGGCTTTCAGGTAGGTGAATTATGTCAAATATTTAACCAACTTAAACAGCCTAACGCACATTGATGTACATAGACTCGTGAAGAAACTCTAGAACATGCCTGCTTAAAGAAAAAGAACTTAAAGCTTTTAAGGAAAACGGCCTTTAACCCTTTATGTTTCTTATACATTGGGAATTTCCAAGAATTAAGAAACTGAAAAGTATTTAAGCGAAATAAAACTTACTTCATCAAAGTAATGTACCCGGCATATAGTAACAACATGATAAGACTCTCGTACCTAGCAAGAAATAATTTATGTTGATACTTATAATATATTACAGCGAATTATTTTTACAGAAATCAAATATGAATTAACTCAAAGCATTTAAGATAGAGTTTTGTGGATTATGGAATGTTGTAGGGACTTGGTTTACACCCCTGTCACAGAATAATCCCTTTAAAATTTCGGTAACATTTTCGACTTTTAATGATCAACCAATTAGTTCTAGTTGTCACCTTCCTTCACATTTTGCCTCGGATCGTAGTTCTAGCCTATAAGGGTTCAAAGATTTCTCTTTGGGCTTTAAGTACAGGTTGGATCGAAAGGGTGGATAGTATATGAGATACAAATGATATTGCAAGTAAGAGCAAAATAGGAGAATATGTAACACGAGATAAAATTATCTATAAATGATAACACACTTTCTCGAGGGTTACTTTAGTGAAATAACATTCATCCTTACCCTGTGTACCCCACCCTCTTCCTTCGAAGAATTATTTCTTATACCATTAATATTCATATATATTTCTAATACAATTTTTATTCAAATCTACACAATTTAGGAGGAGAAAAAATGACTTTCGAAATGGTGCCAAATAAAGCTATAATATATGAAAGGAAGTAAAACCAATAACGATAAAGGCATAGTTCTTTTAAAATCTGGTTTTTTCTAGACAAGCTAACAAGAAGAGCTACACAGAGAATTTATTGAGCCTCTCGCAAATGTCGCATATTCTTTGAAGATTATTGTCGCTAATACCAATTGCTTTGTGAAACATGCAGAAGACTTTATTACCTATTAACAAACGGAAATACAAGCTCTCCCTAAACATTTCAAATGCTGTGAAAAGAATCACAAGGTTGCATGCAAGCCTTTTTCCCACGCTGCTTCTGCATAGGTTACAATTATTCCCAGTCTAAAATACAATGTGTGCCTATAAATCCAAAAGTCCACCGCTGAAGGTGATCCACAGATCGAATCAGATTTGGTGTTACACGCGCTTGCGCGTATTGAAAATGAAACTAGTCACGTGGCAAAAATTTGAACGTGATGGATCGAGAAACAAAATTATGTTAACTATTTTCGAACTGTCCCTGTACAGCTTTCTATTATCATTGTTAACAAGTGGAATAGAAATGATGATGTACAAATATCCTGTGACAACAAATTCTGACGTCCAGTCAATCTGGCTTTTACACAGCCTTTGAAAGCCTTCCTAATACGGCAACTCGTGTTGTGTTCCTCGACCTGTAGAAAGCTTGTAATAGGGTGTGGCATGAGGGTCTTCTATACAAGCTAGAGCAAACAGAATCTCAGGGAAATGTTTACTGTTCTTAATAAAAAAGCTTATAACAAAACCGTTTGCAGAGTTTTGCCCTGAATGGTACAAATTCAGAGTTGGAAACAGTAACTGCAGGAGTTCCGCAAGGATCAGTTCTCGGTCCCCCTGTTCTTTCTTGTTTGCATCAATGATCTGGCTGATAATGTAGCCTGTGATATTAACCTATTTGCAGATAATACTTCTCTGTTTACAGTTTTTCATGATGAGGCTAAAGATTGTCTCGATTCAAATAATGATCTGGAAACGGTTCGATTATGGGCATGGCAGTGGATATTGCAGTTTAATGCCGAACAAACCGAACAAGTAATCTTTTCCTCCAAACAAAAAAAAACCTCAACACCCGTCTCTAAAACTAGGCAACAACACCCGTCTCTAAAACTAGGGTTCCAAATTGATGACTGGGACAAAGCAACGGCAAGCATGAGTGGCAATACCCAAAATAGGTAACATTCTAGGAGTACCTAAAGTATTACTTTACTGTTCTATTCCTATGATGGTGGTAACGGTGAACATGGCTATTTATGATTCAGGCAACACTTACCACGTGATAAATCCATCGTACATAGCCTACAATGAGAACCGAATGCAATGGTAAATTATCAAACATCGATCTTCGTATAAAGCTATATAAGGCTAAATCTAATCTTGTTAATTATTTTCGTTGGGAGATTTATTAATACAAACGAACAAAAAGACGAGAAGAGTAAATGATGGGAGGGAGCCAAACAATAAAGAAAATGATTTCATGCATGCACCAGAGACAAATCAAACTAGATATTGTCGTCACTGCTAATTCCTTGGTGCTTAAAGAAATGTTTTGCAAGAGAATCCAATATTTTTAAAGTTTTATGGCTATGGACATCGCATGTATCGAAAGAAAAAGAGCTTTCGCAAAATATTGAGCAGTAGCTTAAACCTACATAAATATTTATAGTTTCAATTGCTACAAATCTATTTAATCAGATAACCGTAAACCACGACTTAACAATGAATTGGATATGAAATCACTTTTGCGGGACCATGGTTGCGCATAACTTAAAAGCAAACGAACGCCGTTTTCAATGTGACTTTATCTTTGCATGGGTTTACGGTTATCGTTCATTGACGATTGACCAGCCCAGCTAATTTCTTTTTATAGTTCTAATGCATAAAGTGAAACTGTAAAAAATACAAAGCAGCGCTCTGAACTACCATGTGCGTGACCGGGGGATTATTTGTCGAGAGAGGTCAAATAGTCGGTCAACTCAATTCCGTAAATCCTCAAATAAGCCCCACGTTCGAATAAGCCAACCCCTCGAAAAAAGCCACCCCCTACAAAATCATTTTTGCAAAGAAGCATAATTGCAGAATAATATCTTTTTTCAAGAAAGCCCCCACAGGACAATAGCTATACAGTATTAACTCTTTTGATTGGAGACCAAAAAGCAAAAAAAGGAACTTTTGTGATGATAATAAATTACAATATTTGTTAGTTCTTTGTTAGATTTGTTAGAAAAATTATGTCGTTTTTATGTGGACCTTTGAGGAAAATACAAAAATATGAAATAAGCCCCCCCCCCTCTCAAATAACCTTCCCCTCGAATAAGCCCCCCACCCAATTCGAGGATTTCCGGTATGCTTAATCATCCGTCTTCGCAAAATACAGAACTGTGGATCGGGATCTCAGTGAGCGGAGTTAACATCTGCCTCCAAAAAGCAGCTCATCCAATTTGCTTTTAAAACAACAGTTTATGAACACAAACCCCAGTGGCCTTTTCGACAAAATTCAGAAAATCTTCCAGAAGAGGTCAAAAATAATTAAATAAATTCTATTTTATTTAAACATTCATAGTTTTGGCGTTATATTCATATATTACTAGCAAATAACTTCTAAAAACTGTTTTATCTTAGGCTGTGCATCCATAACCTGAGACTCTACAACAATAACTGGGCCACAAAAAAATATGATAATTCACTATAAGTTCTAGGAAAAATCATTTCTTTTTTGTTTTTTTTAATATCATACTTCAGGCCTTTTACTATTGTATTCATATTTATATATTGTAAGTTTGACACATTAAGGAAAATATAATTCAAAAAAAGTAAAAAAGTATCAAAAATTTCGAGGGTAGGGTGGATTAGAAGGAGTTGGGTAGAGAATTCTATCATGTTTAGATATATTCCAACGATTTACTTTATTCTATTTTAAGTTTTTCTTTTAGTTTAGGTGCATGGCCCCTTGTAAACCAGCATTGCTGAAACTTATGCTTAAACAATTGAAAATGAATGAAATGGATGAAATAAAACAACGTTTCCTATACAAAAGTATAGTCAACTGAAGAGTAGCTTGGATTACTTAAGGTACACAAAGATACTACATTAATTGATATATGTACCCCAAAATTCTTAATGCGGCCCTGGTAAAGACTTCAATACAAAGAGCTAGCAATTTGCTACATATGTTTGTTTCATCAAAACGAAATGATAAGTGTATTAATTGTTCATACCCCTATCAAAGCAGCAATGGCTACACTGTATGAAAGCGAGTCTCGTAATAATGGCCAGCAGGTGAGTTGGGTGACCTTGGAAGAGCAAATAACAATGCTTATCAAAAAATGCAGTGATCATGACCTATGATGATAAATGTCTCTGATCTCTGAAAATGATAAAGATGTTGACGATTATGATTATGATAACGATTTTTGCTCTAACAACGATCAGATATATAGAAACACAATTTTAAACTAAAATCTTTAATTACCTGCCCCGCAAAGAAGCTCACAAGTCCTAGGGCAACGAGAATATTGAAAACGGCCGATCCAACGATTGTTCCTGGGCCAACATCTCCATACCCAATGACAAAAAGACCTGAAAAATGATGGGTCCTTTAAGATATATGGAAAAACTCTCTGCAGGTGAACGTTACTTTCAATAAATAGAAAACCACAGTGTGTTAAGTAAATACCGGCAGCTTGTTTTTAAATCAAAATTATTTTTAGGGTTAAAAATTTGATCCATGAAAATTGTATAAAACTAAGTAGTCAATCAACAAATCTCTCAGTATTTTCCTGAATGGTGTTTGCTTTTCTAGTTAATGCAAATTCAATGATTTCACATATACAATGGGTAAAAATCCTAAAATAGAGGCCTGATAACCAGACCCCGCTAATCAAATAGCAGCTATAGACAAATCTGATTAAAACACAACAAAAACATCAATGTGGATTGAAAATACTAAACGCATCCGGAAGGGGGGTACAAGCAGACTCTTGTGCTGACTGGAACTAAAACACACTTGGAACAGGACTTCTGTGCTAGAACTGGGATTCTTTTAATGTATATTGGGAAATAGGATACACAAAAACGAAACTGTATATGAGATTTCCTAGGGTTTGAGCCACTCTTTCCAAAAAGCTAACGATACCTATTAGTAATTAGAACAACAAGATTATTGTGGAATTTTTACTCGAAAACAGATTGATTTTTGTCAAAGGCTTAGTACATTTTCTTGTGTCCTGGGTACCGGAGCCCTAGTGAAAGAGATAGTCGAGCCGACCCACTACTCTTTCACTGTGGCTTTGGCAACAATGTCAATTTCTTTGAGATTCCATCAATTATCAAAATTTCTAATGAACTTGAGAGACATTGCCCGTGAAAAAGGTTGGAAAATAGAGTTCAGAGTACCTTTAGGAAACTGGGTTAAAATGGATAGCTTCTCACCCTGATTTGTTCCAAATCTTGAATTGCAAGGGAACACCCTTTACACATTATACACACTATAATTTGCAAGATAGCAAGCAAAGATGATTTTTTTCACCCGACCCTCCTCAAAGTTCAAAACGCCGGGCAATGGTCAATAGGTAAGCAGAAATTTATACCAACTCATTGCTAACAATGAGCCTTTGCGGGGGTGGCAAATTATCCAGGCGACAATCCAAACAATGGCAGCAAACTTCTACGGATTAACCATAATTGATTTCAGACTGTCTGAAAATGCCTTTTGGGATGCTTGCGTAGCGCAATGGCTCATTGTTAGCAATGACTCTTTAAGTTACTTGAGAGCAGTGGTGTCGTAGAGGGGAGGCTCAAGATGGCTCAGCCCCCCTTGTCAAAAATCCAGAAAGATTTAGAGGGGGGCTCAGCCTCCCCTTAACAAGTGTGTCCATATTTAGTTGGACAAATTCTGTGTTGGCAACCCTTTTTATCATAGATTTCTCATGAATGAGTGATTTTTTATCAGTTTGTTTGTGTCATCGAATAATTTGAATGTTTTCTTCACGCAACGGAGATTCTTTAACAAAAATGCAAGGTTCTTGGGTGTGGTAAGGGTGTGGTCATTGGCGAGGCCTTTCAATTTGCCAACCGGACAGCCCCCCTTCCTAACTTTTTAGGACGGCAACCCAGCTTGAGAGGAGAATGGCACCTTTGATTGGCTCTTTGTTTATGACCAATCGGCAACTGCATAAAATGTGGGTAGTAGTTGAAGAGTCCACCAGAGAAAATGGATACATCCCGTGTATCCAAAAATGCTTTGTTTCTTATAACATAGCGTACCAAAAAGATGACGTCATAAAAATCTACTTTTAGAATTTCTTAATTTTGATCCCCGAACCTAAAAGATCATCATGAAATACCTCTTAATATGCAAAATCAGTTAAAGGCATCACGATTTTGAATAGATAGGGCCTCATAAGGACAGACTCTTGCCTCATCAAACCTCTGTAATTTGGTCTTGGTTCATAACTTTATGAACCAGGCCAGAATAACAGTACCCTGGGTACCAGACTCACTATATATGAAATAAAATAGATTTATTTCATATATAGTGAGTCAAAAAAATAGATCTCTATTATTTTATATAGTGAGTCTGGTACCCAGGGTAGAATAACAGTAATCCGTTAGCAAACTTGAAATCTTTCACTGGCTATATCTCGTCCAGTTTCAAACATTTCTAACTAAGTTTGCACAATGAGAGGTATTTTATGCCGTTCTTTCAGGTTATGCGGCCAAATTTTATAAATTCTAAAAATAGATTTTTGGTGACGTCAAACTTTGGTAATCTATAGAAAGCTGCTTGTCCTGCCCATAATTTAATTGTTTTTACCATTCGTGCTGGCATGCTTGGAATCCTCGTTTTTAATGCCTGAATCTTCATGCGCGTTTATTTCGTACTCGTAATAAAAACAATTTCTAAAATGTTATGTGCCTTAACCTCAATTTATTGCATTACGTTTTAGAGTGAGCAGGCAACCATGAACGTATTCTGGATGAGCAAGTCCTATCCATTTCCGAGAATTCGTAAAATCCAGGAAAACACAACTTACCAATGACGGAGGTGAACAGCTCCGGGGCCGAGCCCCCCACTGCCATAAACGTTGCTCCGGCAACATCTTCACTTAGATTCAAATTCTAGAAAACCAAATGACAAAAGTCACCCATAGAAATTCATTTATAACCAACAGTTCAAAATTTTTGTTACAAACGAGACAAAACATTAATTCCCTGACAATTATTTTTGGTATTGATAACTCCTGGACAGGCCCCAGGAAATAGCCCCCAGAATGCCCCTCTACGTACACCATGCGTGCAGAATACTCCATTCTACAGCAACTGCAAACATTCAGACAGGGACTGGCCAACAAGTGGTGAAATAGCAACCTTTGGTGCGTAGAAATCTTGTCTGAAAAAGTCCTGTCTTTTTTGAAGCGTAGAAATTAAGTTTAGAATATGATAATGATTATATGCAATAAAGTAAAATACAAATAGATATGTGAAAATAAACTGATGTGGAGATAGATACCTCGCATATATGATCGAGCGAAGCCACGAAGTAGTCATCACAAACAAATGCCAATGCAATAAACATGTAAACAGACTGTAAATTGAAAAATTAAAGATTGTTTATTCCTTAATACATAACAGAAACTGTGAAATCACTCATGCTGTTAATGCTCGTTTAATAACCAAAAAACCATTCCTCTATTAAAATATAATTTTAGCGAGTGTAAGATCGGGGTCGTAAAATCTTTTGGAGAGCTTCACTCTATCTGTTTAGGACGAAATCTAGGCTCTCTGTGCACTTACAATTGACCCTTATACAATAACCTGTCAAGTTTTACTTTTATTACTTCTATATTGAATTACATAAAGCAATCGACCAAACACTGAGATTTGCAACTTTTAAAATACGCTTGTGCAAGTTGATCTTTTTTAAAAGTTCCACAAACTCATCTAGAGTTTCTCATAAAACTGGTTGTTCGCATAAAAATATTTAATTATGCCTTTAACTCCTAGACTCAGTCACCAAGAGACCCCATACCATTGCTGAATATTAGTTATTTGGATTTAAAACAAATAAACAAGCCTCCTATCACCAAAAACTGATTGAAATAGCAGTTATGTTAGCACCTGGAAAGTCCAAAATACACGGTAAGGCGGGTACCCAGTTTTAGCACAGCAATCCCGTTATGACAGCGGAGATAGCTCATGGACCAAGCCATTTATTATGTCTGCTTTGAATGTTTGTAATATGATAAAGAGAGAAGATGGTCCATAGTCCGTTTTTTCGTTGAGAAAAGCTCTGTTGTCCCAAAATGACTATAATTGACAAGACTAGGCCTATACAGGGCGAATGAACAATTACACTTATATTTCTATAGTATTTTAGAATGAGTTCTAGCTGCTTTTCCTTCTGGCAACAGGGCCTGCTCCTTCTATTATTGTGAGGAACGGTCTATTAACAATGTACGAGGATCGAGGGATTTAAATTAGGATATCTTAGTTCTTGATTTTATTTTAGTGTTTGCTATAATAGTTATTTCTGGATCCGATCTTAATTTTGCGAATACTATTGGTTATTGAGAAATCAGAATATAGAAAGGGTATGGCGAATAACCTTAAGGTGCAAATGGAAAACCTTATCAAAAAGCATTTCTGTGTTTTATTAATCAGAATATTGAATACTGCTTTCGTAAGCACAAAAAGGGTTATATACAATCAAAATTTTCTCGTTTTGTTTAACGTTTTAAAATAGCCCTTTAAACACTGTCCTAAATAGGTAAACTGGGAAATAGCGTTTGTTTGTGCTGCATCGGGAGCTGCAGTTTAGATAAATGGGAAAATCATTTGTAGCGTGGGAGTTGCATTTTGGTACTGTACAGTACTACTCGGAATCAGTTTAGCAAAGCCTCCTGGATGAAGTCTTGCTTAAAATGGCTGGGAGAGGGGATAAAGACCCTCCTCCCCTTCAGGATCTTCGGCCAATGAATGAATATGCTATACGTATATATTGGAGTCAATCAATATCTATCTATATTCAAATCAATGTAAATAAACCAAATTAAACTGTAAACATACAACTAGAATGTGAACTATGACCGCTCCTTTCCTTCGCTGTGAGTTTGAAAAAAAATCTTTAGGAAATTCTTGGATACCTGTGAAAAAGGGCTTGTGGTTATATCTTTGAAAAATAATAGAATTAGAAGTAGGCAGTTGAAGTATGAATGATGAAATCATTTCAATAAAAAATGTAAATTTTCAAGCTTCATTGCGATAATTTTGACACAAAGAACCGAAATGGACTTCGATTGAGGACTGTCCATAATAAACACAGGGGACCAGCAACAATGTATTTTCCTCGTTCAGTAGCAACCCCCAGTATGATTGTCCCGAGGCTCTTTACAAAAAGAGAATATTAAGAGTTTCCTTTTCATTTTCTTTCGGGTTTCTCTGTGCAATACCAGAAAATTACCAAGAAAAAGATAAGAAATGTTTCGATTCATTTTTGAAAAATTTTAGATTTGATAAAATTCTTCCCTTAGGGGAAAGACTGGTTATTAAAAATTCCAAAGGAAATTCATTAATTCATGTTTCCTGCTACATTTGGCAAACCAGTTAGCTATAACTTTTTCTGTTGCACGTTTTTGAACCTCGTTTTAATCCACACCTCCTCCACTACAACTCGTAGAGCACGTTGAGGTATAAATGGCCTAACTGAATCAAGGCAATCAGAGCTTACTAGGTGGGCTACATTCAGCAAAACTATCATTTGAATCAGCTCTCTTGGAAGAATTCGCCTTTGTAAAATTGTCAGCTAACTCTGATGACACCCAGACTGATCTCTTTTGCACAGCATGACCAGGTCCATCTGGATCCACTAAAAAATATATGATATCTTAATCACTGAAAACTTTAAGAAGCTATTTTCTCTTTGATACATAGGTTTAAAAAAGAAGAGAAAGTAACTTCATTGCATTGCGAGCTGATTTCAGTTGATTGTAAAGACCAGTTGTATATCAAACTTAAAAGCAATCGCATCATTAATTTAAGAAGTTTGTGAAAAATCTTGCCAACTGTTTTCAAAGTTATCCGGATGCAAGTAGGCACATGTCCAAGATTCAAGATTCCTGTCGTCCACAGTTATGCAGTCAATTTTTTGCGTGCAGAGCTGAGCAAGACGCGTTGATACTGAGTATCATTTTATCTGTTATCGAGTTTATGAATTCATCATCTCTATGGAATTCATGCTCTACCAGCAATTTAAGGAGGCAGTTCAGGGTAAAAATGCTGAATAACTGAAAATATGGACCAAATTCAAAAATTGTTTTTTTGCATTCTGTGATGCATATTCTATGCCCCTGAGGTTGAAAAGCTGGTATTTGAAGCTTTACTTTTGAGAATTTTCAATTTGTTGTGAGACCACTTACAAATTTAAACCTTAGCAACGAGTATTTTTTGGTTGCTATGGTGAGTTTTTAACAAAAAAATGCCAAATACAGCAGATATTTAAACCGACAGAAGTCCCAGGTGCTTGTCCATTGTCCATTCCGTCTTTTCCAGCCTCTTTACCATTCAAAATTGCATTCACTTCAACTCAGTTTCTTCAATCTTGAAGCACCTCGTGAAATGCTTTCAGTTCACAAACCAAAATGTCGCCTGCTAAAAAGTTTCGATCTATTCGGAGGAAAGTACGTAAGGGATTCAAAGGTATAAAGATCCAAGATATTCGTAAGGCAGAACAAATTCCATCAGCGAATGCTAGTCCAGTGGAGGCTACAAGTCCTCCTCTTGCAAGTAGTGCACAAGGGCCTAGTGAGTCAGGAAGTGTGGCAGACCAAAGTTTCGACCTTGACTCATCCTTCGACGTTATCGATGAAAGCAGTTATGAGACTAGAAACAGGTCTTTACAGCTCGGTAAAAGATATGAACAAATTCATCCTGCGTGTGGTTTCAAAATTATTGACTTTGATCTGCTAAAACAGAGTCTAGAAGCAGCATTTATTTGCACACTTTGTAAAACCGACAAAACGGGAATTGATATCATGGTAGATGAAAAGAAGAGAAAAGGACTTGAAGAAAGCTTGTCTTTTGTGTGTAAAAATTGTGGAAATGAAACTCTACTGCAAACAAGCAAAGCATTAACTGGCAGGAAAGTTTCAGAGGTCAATGCCCGCTCTGTCATAGCTTCATCTTCGATGGGTCATGCCAGACTGTCAGATTTTTGTGGCACCATGGGACTACCACCTCCACTTGCAAAGTCCAGTTATCAGCAACAGCTGAAAAATATATGCAAACATATTGTACAAGCGACTGAAGGAGTATTGATTGAAGCTTCAGAGAAGCTGATACAGATAACAGAGAAAGAGGAACCATTTCAAATACAGTTTGATGATAGTGGTAGGAAAATTGCAAATGTTGGTGTCACAGTTGATGGCACATGGCAAAAACGAGGACATTCTTCCCGGATTGGAGTTGTTTTTGTGATGTCAGTTAGAACTGGTGCTGTTCTTGATTATGTTATCAAATCAAAAACATGTCATGAATGTCGATGTCATGAAAAGGATGACAAGGAGACAGATCAATATAAATCTTGGCATGAGAATCACAAGTCCCGTTGTGAAATAAACCATGAAGGATCATCAGGAGAAATGGAGGCATCTGGTGCAATAGAAATATTTTTAAGAAGTATTGAATCTAGGGGACTTAAGTATATTGATTTTGTGGGGGATGGAGACAGCAGTAGTTTTGGGAGAGTTAAAGAGGCATTGGAGGGAAAATATGGCAAAGATTATGAGGTCAGAAAAGAAGAATGTGTAGGTCACATCCAAAAAAGAATTGGCACTGCCTTGAGAGAATTTAAAAATAAAAGAAAAAGTTGTAAACTTTTAGATGGAAAATATGTTGGTGGTAAAGGGAGACTTACAAAAGTTGTTATTGACAGTATTCAAAACTATTATGGATCAGCAATACGAAACAACAAAGGATCGATTGATGGAATGAAGCAAAGTATCAAAGCCATTCAGCATCATTGTATCATAAACAACTATTTATCATTGGAAGAACAACACCAGTTTTGCCCTAAAGATCAAGATACATGGTGTAAATTCTGGAAGGAAAAGCTATACAATGATGGAAAATATTGCCAAGATAAGAGGCTACCCGGTGTATTTTTTGAAGAACTAACACCAATATTTCAAAGGCTTTCAGATGATGCATTGCTTCAAAGATGCCTGAAAGGATTGACCCAGAATCAAAATGAAAGCCTTAATGGTCAAGTATGGACAAACAGGTGTCCAAAAACAAAGTACTGTGGGACCACAAAAGTTAAAATAGCTGTTTGTGAAGCAGTTTCCATGTGGAATACTGGAGCTGCAAGTAGAGCTCTCCTGATGAAATCTTTGGGTATCAAAGACCTTGGTCCTCATACCTTGAAATATTTGAGGAACCAAAACAAACAGAGGTTGCAAAATTCAAAAAGGAAATCTAGCATGGAATTTAAGACAAAAAGAAAAGCACTGCGTCATAAGGGTAAGAAAAATAAAAAAAACTCTGATAAAAAGTCATATAAAGCAGGTTCTTTTGATATAGACCCTCTACCTGAAGTCAGACAAAAGAAGAAAAATAAAGCAAGAGGAGCAACCAGAAAGCAAGTTGATGATGAACATAATAATAAGAGAAAAAGAATTGATTCAGAAGATGATAGCAATTGTCAAAATATAACATTCATTGATGAAAAAGAAATAGCTGTTCTAACAGAATTCAAGAAAAATAAGGTCTAAAGGAAGAATTCTGCATGGAAGTTTATTATAAAGACTTAATTGTACAATATTTATCACCAGGACATTGGTTTTATCCTATATTTTGGCATCATTTTGGTTGTGAAATAATCCTAAAACTTTACTATGCGTTTTCTCAAAATTTAATATTGTAGACGTGCGTATAGGAAAACATTGATAAATTTAAAATCTGTTGCCAGATCAAGCTCAAATTTTCACAGTATATGTATTTAAGATAGTTCTATGCAATGAATTGACAAGTTTACAAAATTTCTTGTTGAACATATTTGAACTACAAAAAACTATTTTTTGGACATTCCCCCCTATTAATTGATAATTTTGACAAAACCCCAATACATTGCACAGCTTGTTGCAATGCAGTTTCTCTGCAGAAGTTTCAGCTTCCTGTGGTTGATAGAACTTGTTTTATCAATGTCAAAGGCAAAAAGAGTACACTTGTTTACTTATTGTTTCCATGGAAACCAATTTACTTTTTTCATTAATAATTATCAAAAATTGTTTCTTATTTCAATGTCATCCACTAGCAGAAAAATGGTGTATGTATTGACACTTAAACAAAAGTTATGTTGGTTTTGTTAAAACTAACATTTATTCAAATATAACATGAACTGCCTCCTTAAACACAAAGGCTTACCATCATCGGCTTGTAAGGAATCACAAAACAATTTATTTGCACTTCCAGCACTCATCGAGCCATAATTTCCGTTTCAACGACACATTCAGGAGAACGTCCAGATCTTTGTGAAGAAAGCAGCGGCTTCTTTCTCTTAACACCCTTGTGTAACAAGCCGTCTTTGGGGGAGGGGAAGGGGGGTTCTTCCGTAGTAAAGTAACCTAGGGATGAGTCGTGAGGGTAGGCACTTTTTCGGAATTCTGATCTAGTCAAGGGTATCCGTTGTTGCAATTTTTGTCCAGCAAAGGTCTAGCCAAGGGCATCGTAATTATTGGACAATATTGGTCTAGAAAGCAGCCTTTGAAAGTAGAAATTTCATCCTGTCAACACGGGATCAGAACACGAACAGAGGCATCAAGCCCAATCACAAAAAATGCCAAAACGTTAAATAAACATGGTGCCTACCGCCCAAAAAATTTTTCCCACAACTACATGCTATCACCATTAAAGTTAAATTTTGCATTGCATGACATTTTAGTAGCAGGATTGGTTTGCAAATAAGACCTGCTCTGTTTTATTAACACGAGAGGAAGTTTACATTTGCCAACAAAATGAGAGAGACGAATTAGTTTGCTGCCAAGTCTGAACATTCATCGAAAAGAACCCACAGATTTCTAAAAATCCTCTTTTTGAGATAAAACGTTGTTCAAAATTGCATTTTACAGTAACTCAGCCTCAGCTTGTTCGTAATCTGATCTTAACTTTTGAACAATTTTAAGTCTCATGTTCTTATAAATTGATGTTTTAAAAAAGAATGTAGTGTTTACAAGATATTTCCTGCATGGTATATGATTTCGGGGGCCACACCACATTTCGTTGTGTGTGGCGCAATGTAGACACACCGTGCATGAAGTTCTTCGTTTCGCTGATTAACAAAGACTTTCGTACCATCAGCGTGAAAAGCGAAACATTACCAGTACCGTAAATCCTCGAATTGGTCCCCCTTCGAAAAAGGCCACCCCTCGAATAAGCCCCCACCCTAGAACTACAAATTTCCAATAAGGTCTTTTTTTACTAAGAAATTTCTACTAAAATAAACAAGGTCTTTTAATAATGTCTTCTTATTGTCTACAATAATTCTATAAGCCCCCCCCCCCCCCGAATAAGCCCCCATCCAAAAATATCAAAAATAAATAAGCCCCCAGGGGCTAATTAGAGGATTTACGGTAATTAGAGATTACCCAAATCATTTTGGGGGTCCTTCTTGGCAAGGGTTGGACATTATTTTAATAGGAAAATTGACTTTCGGCGATGCTGCGGCTCATAATCTTTCCCTTTTACTTATTAAATATTTTGATACGGATTTTGTGCATAATTTCTTTGAAACGTTCAAGAAGGTGCACTTTTCGGAAATCCTATCGAATCTAACCGCCGATCATCTAAAGAATATAAATCTCAACTTACATCTCGTTTTCTCCTGCAATAAGTTGAAGCTTTGAGAAAGAAGTAGAATCCCGCAGAGACCAGAAACGATCAAGAGAGTTTTGTTCAAGATGGAGAATTTCTTTCCGAACTTCAAACGTTTGTAGCGTAAAGAGGTCACTGGACTGCCGTTTTCCATTTCCATTTGGACGTTCAAGAGCACTAAAGTGATTAGAATGCAAATGCAGAACGCACAACAGGGAAGGATATCTAAGGCCAACGTGAGCAGTCACACTCATCAGGGGGTAACTGACAACAAAGACGAGAAGCATGCTATTAACCGGACTGGTGGACCTGTGGAATTTTGATATCAGTGTTACATATTAAAGGTAATTTGGAGAAATTAACGGCGCGTCTTTAGGTTTCAGTAACGAAGAAGAGAATAAAGGCGTTGAAGCATCAAATTCGACTAACGTCAAAAATCTCGATACTCCATTGGTGTCAATTTTTTTATCTGGGATAAAATATGGGATTTTTATCTGTTAATTCATAGTGAGTGCTGACCATAGCAATAGTACTTTTATGGTGCTGACATTTAGTCAAACCAATTTACATTTGGTCAAACCAATCTCTGGCCCGTTAGATGAATAAAAAGAACATTACATTTTGACGTCCAAAGCAAATCAGTAGTCTCAAACTAAAATAAGACACACCGATTAAATAAGACGCTCTTATTTTATCTTGATAGTCTCCAGTCACTTTGTGTGCCTGCATGTGACATGATTTAGTCATGAATGAGTTAATTTAAGCTAATCTTATCTTGTTAGGAACGGCTACAAACAATGGATTAAAAGGATTCCTTTGGGTACTAGGGTTACCTAATGAGATAAAAACACTCTTGTTGCGTTTACCATTGTTGATATTTCTTTGAAAATTAATACTTCATGTTATTTTTTAAGAGCCTGTCTACATGAGAACGGATCCGAACCGGGTCGGATCCAAAAGAGTACGGATAGGCCTTGCGTTTACACGGGAACTGATGGATCCGTATACTTTTGGATCCGCTATCCGAACACTTTTGGGATCGCTTTCAGAGGTGAACCCGTATGGATCCGATCTGGACCGGATCCCGCGTAAACGGGTACTTTAAAAAAACACGTAGAGGGTCTCTTGCAAATAAGTTCGTGGAACGATGGTTTGCCCTCCTTAAAAAATTTGGACATTAACAATAAATCGGAATAAATTCTGCACGATGACAAAAAAGGAGGTAGCTTCGCACAATGGAGTAGAAAGCTTCCAAAAAAATGGAAATGTGGACATTATATAGTTAATACATTACATGACCTATATTACACGGGGCACTAATTATAACAGGATCTTACGACAGCTGTCCTTAATTTGGCTGAACTTTTCGCTTTAAACACAAGCTCTAAGTTTAAGGTCAGTTGAGGGCTTTAGATCTTGTAATTGAAACGCTTTCCTCCATACAAACTGCATCTCCCTGGCATTTTAGCACAACTGCAA
The DNA here is from genome assembly GCF_057945365.1 of Rhopilema esculentum. Taxonomy (NCBI): domain Eukaryota; kingdom Metazoa; phylum Cnidaria; class Scyphozoa; order Rhizostomeae; family Rhizostomatidae; genus Rhopilema; species Rhopilema esculentum. The sequence continues at coordinate 5,881,052 of NC_142826.1, read as the reverse complement.
TCCTTTGAAAATGGGTACTGTACTTACAATAACAAGTGCTTTCTGGGGCCTGGGGCGAGAAGAAAGATATGGTCCGTGATGATGACATCATAAACTGTAAGTTCTTGTTATTGTAAAGAACTTTGCTATAAAATTTTAGGACCCCTTTCACCTCAAGGCCTGGAGCAATCTCCCACTGCCCCCCCCCCCTCGGTGGGCCTGCTTGCCGTACAATCACTATTGCTTTCGATGGATTGAGAATGGTTCGATGAATTTCAAGGCAAACATCTATCTATATCTTAAGTTAACAAAAAGCATACATACATCATATTCAGTCAATAATTATTACAAAAACTGCAGTTATGTACAGTTTAGAATTTAGAATCCTACAACGTTATCAAAAGTTACAGAAAAAGCTTTTGAAACAAAAAGATTCTCCCTTTCTTGCCAGGGAAAAGTTAAAACATAGCCATTGAATAGGTTCAATGTTATCAGAAGTTACAGAAGATTTAAAAACTTAAAGACGCTCCCTTCCTTGTTAGGGAAAAGTTAATTAACGTTTAATAAGTGTTTCGATTTACAACGATTTTAATAATTACTCACGAAGTTATTTAGAGTGTATGATTAAATGGAAAAGGACAGATTAAAAAATCATACCCCACTTCTATAATAGTAGTCTTATCAAATACCCCGTACCGCTTGTATTTTCACTCAAATAATTAATAAATTTTAAGTAACGTTCACTCTGGTGGTAAGAAAATGAAATCATGTATGTATGGAGTTGCTGAGGGTAGGTATAAACTTTTAAGGTGATAGGTGGGAATGTTATATTGTACGTGGCAGTACTGGTTCCCCCCGGTTATCATAAACGCTTAAAAACATCACCGGGAAATGGACAACTGAGCAGCAAAAGAAACAGTGTGCTCGCTAAACCCATAGAATCAATCATAAGGTGTCATCTGCCGATGAAAGGCAGGATGATGCTCATAGAAATCAGTTCGTGTTACTCTTAAGATAAACTATAAATCAACTAAATATATTCTTTACATAAATGAATCGAATCAAGATCAGGCATCCTTTAGACTGACCAAACTTTCCACCGGGTATTAAATCTGCATCAGCTTATACGCATGGACTGCATATAAGATATATCTTTATCTGTATGAAATTCAAGCTAGGGGCTTGGTACCAGCAATCAGATTCAACGAAAACAAAATAACAACATGTCGATTAATCGGGGCTTGATTCAACAAGATTGTGAAGATTTGCGATATGATTTCGAATCAGATGCATGACAAATTAGAACCACTTGCCTGTTTTGAATGAAAGCTAAACAATACCTTGATAAAATGCTTAAGCTGCAATTTCGAAACAGTAAAAAGACATTAGATAATGCATATGCCTTATCATTTTTTGTTCAGCCCAAGAATAAACTAAAAGTGTAGAGTGTTCAAGTCTCTGCGTTAATATACCAACGAGCAAACGGGAAGGTTTACGAATCCAAATATGTTAAATTCTATCAGGCATGAAATAGTTACGAATATTAAGTACAATAGTGTGAAAATCACACCGGTTTTTCTGTCCAGTCTCCATTTATTCACATGGATCGTTAGTACCTGCAATTTGAAGAAAATGGTTAGCCAAAGGCCTGCTTTGAACGAGGCTAAAAAGACATGGCTAAAAATTCAGATGTATCGTCATTACATGTTCAGAAATGGTCACTCTGATTGAAGACAATGCGCGGATGAGAAAGGCAATTCTGAACACAAAATTATCTACACATTCAAAATCACTTTATTGAGATGTAAATAAATTAGACTGATTCACATACCGTCAACAGGACTGAGCCGAGTAAAAGAATAACCGAATACTTCAATCCGCGACTGTTGACGCTAACCTACAATTGGCAGAGGTAGCTAACTCAGTAAAAGATACTTATAAAAAAGGTTGGGTTGCATCTTTCAGACGTTTAAATGAATTGCTTGAACCTATTTCATGTTGTAGCACATCTGAAACAAGAACTAAAATATTCTTGTTGCTTCTTGGTAGCTACACAAACAGGGTACATAAATGACAGTGCGTTCAAAAAGTACTAGGACACCTTCGAAATTTCGAAGATTACTTTTGAAGAATCCTTTCTCATTAAATACAAACGACAAATTTTAAGCAACTTACAACTTAAGCATTTTTAAGGATATTTATACCAAGATAACATAAAGATAAGACTGCGAATATTTGACAACATTCCGTTACATAACCTACTCGAATGCAATGCCATAATACTTTTATCGAAGTCTCCCTATATCTTTTCTAGCGTAACGTAAGCGTAGAATAAAAATTCATTGTGATGCAACAACAAAGACCTAGTGTTATACAAAACAAACTAGTAGCAATTGCAGGTAAAACAGCATATGTCTCAAGGTCACAATCAAAGAGAAAGTCGTTGGCTTTTATTAGATATGCTTGTAAATATTTTATCTTATACATGTTTAACTATTTTATACCTTTTTTATGCCAATATTGTAAATAAAGAGTTGATAAAAATAATGATTAATAATGATAACAATTATAATAATAACAATAATAATAATAGAAGAAATGGTGAATTCACGACTAAAGGTTGATTTGCATGAGTAAAAATTTTCGATCAATTTTTCGCTAGCAAAAATCTGTTGATTAAGGCCCCGTTTATCAATACACAAAAAAAGAACGGAACTCTTTGGTTCCGCGCGTGAAAAAGCGATGACAGGCCTTGCGTTTACACTAGGAATTTTAAAGGCATTGAGTCATGATAAAATGGATTGGGTATACCCTAAGTGCCAAAATCAGCTGAGTCATGATTTCCATGACTGCGATGCTATTGGTTGACCTGGAACTGGTCACATGAACTCACCTCGTACTGATTGACAAAACAATTTCCATCAATCGCAAGTTGTCAACAACGGATGCAAATATCACATAAAACAGCAGCGATCACGTCGGAACCAAATGACCCCCTATAGAGAAGGTCTATCTACCAAGACTCAATGCCTTTAATTCCATGCTAGTTTGGGAACGGTTCCGTTCTTCTTTGGTTGCACTAAAATGCGAAACTCTTCGGTTCCGTTCCCAAACCTTGCTTGTTTTTCTAGTGTAAACGGTCAGGAACGGAATATTTTGGTTACGATTGTAAACTGGGCTTAATCTAGGGCTGAGGAGAGGCCTTCTGAAAATGCCAGACGTTATTGCCGCGTTGCCGCGCCACTACGCACGCATCACCCGAAAGTTCCGTTCTTTTATTCCTTTTTGCTTTAGTGTAAACGCGATAAAAAAAGTGGCATCCTGCCCAAACAAGAACGGAACCAAGATTCCCGTTCTTTTTTCTGTAGTTAAGATTCCGTGGAAGGAGTAGGGTTGTTTTCTACTTTTTCGCTGCAAATTTTTCGCTTGTTAGCTTTTAGCTCATCAAAGCGTAATATTCATAATTATTGTTGAAATAATCTTTGACAGAACGAATGATTGCTAGGCCATTGGTGAGAAAACTTGCAAAGAAAGATTCGATTCACAGAATAAGCCTCGTGTAAATCCATCTTAAAGATGACGGTCGTTGAACACAAAGCAAATTCAAGTTTAGGCGCATTATTCACTCATTTCCAAAGTTTAGCCTTTTGGCCGAAGGACTTAATTTGACACAAGACCAAATTTTGGCCGATTTAGTGACAGATTTGATAAAAAAGTCAAGCAACATTTGCGCCGATCCCGCTGCTGTAAACAACCGCTTTTATCCTTCTTATACACACAAAAATAAAAAAAGGCTGTTTGAAGTGTGTTTCGCATCATCATGAATAAAAAAGAATGTCAATTTATAATCCTGCTTATGAATGGTGTGTGAGCGAGAACGTAACATAGTCACGAATTCACCATGGTACCTTGCAGCACTGGAAAACTTTAATTTGCTTCACACTGGGTATCTGTGAAGGTATATTAATAAAGTACAGCATTAAGAGGTAAGGATTACCTCTGACCCTGGAGAAATGATTGCAGTATGGATGAACCACGGAAAGGCAAGGCCAATCAGGATATCAAACACATTGCTACCAATTGAGTTACTGACGGCCATGTCGCCCAACCCTATCAAAGAGTAAAAGAAAAACAAATTGAGGCTGGCAATTATATTCGAAAGTTAGTTAACACAACTAAATCTCTTTCTGTTTCGCATCATATTTCAATCCATGCGGACGTTGAAACAGGGAAAGCTGTAAAGTTAACACGATTTTAATTGTCTTTTTTAAGATGCTGCAAAGACTTACAGGTTGTTAACTAGTAAAAAGACCTCTCCAATTGTTCCAATACAAATAAGACTACTTGTGTTTTAAAATACTATAAAATAACTATGAAAAGTTGTCTGATGATAGCACTCGGCGTTAAAGTTGGGTTACAACCTAGAACGGCCCAACTTAACTCTGCCTCTATGGCACGGAGCACTATATTAGACCAAAGAAAAGTAATCAGCATTAATTTTAGCTTTGGCTCTGCTCGAAATTTAAGGCAAAGAAATGAAGGACTGTATCGTTTATAAACGGTACCATAGTATATTTATTCTCATCAAAATACTATATGCAACATTTTCCCGCCGTATTTATGAGTAATATTTTCAGTCGTATTCTTGTGATATCCGTCTTGTTTTATATAGTCAAACAAATACTTAGGTGAAGATCAATGTGTGGAATAACGTTGAATAACAGTTAAAGACAAAAGAAAGAAAGAAAATGAAGAAGAAGAGCCATCAAGAAGAGTATGATTAAGTAAGTAGAACTATAATTTGTGAGTAACCAGATGAAGATTTATGCTCGAAACGCAGTAAAATATTGTAAGTGTTCCTGTTTGTCAAGAAGATCAATGCCGGAATCTTCCACTATCAATGGTTCTTGCTAATTCACGGATTTCAAACGATTTCTTCGCTACACCACGTTTGGTTAAAAATATTTGCATCAATAGGTACGAGGGGCAAATCACTGCTTAAAATCACGTACGCTCTCGAGAATAATCACACTTTAATCACAAATTAATCACATTAATAAAAAGATCAAATTAATCACAAAGTATGATATTAACCATACAAATTATTTAAAAACAAATAATAGAATCTTTGACCACGTTTATCAGCATATGTAATTGAAAAATGCAATATCTAGAATGTGTCTTTCACACTTTTTCAAACAAAACTGTTCCAACTGTTACGTTTATGGGAAATGATTTATGTCATATTCTTGTATTTTCCCCGAATAAGGTTTGATAATCAAGTTCCATATTGCCGGAACCTGTAATTTTTCTATCGGTTAAAGTTTTAGGAATGACAGTTTCATTTTCCTATAGCGATATCACTTGCGAGGGCAGAAAACAAAGCACATGCATTTGCTTTAATGTCTTTCACAAGATGTTCAACAACTGTGCTATTTGAATCCATGTTACTAATGATACTGTCAAGAAAGATAGCTCTTTTGATGCATATTAAAAATCTGGTAAAGAGCGTAGACGGCCCACACAACAGAAAACATGCATTTGTTTTAATAACCTTTAAAAGGTGTTCGACAACTTCATGCTTTTTTCATTCCACGCTTTTTGCATCCATGTTGCTAATGCTACTGTACAAGAAAGATAGCTCTTTTGATGCAAATTTAAAATTTTTATGACGAAAGTAGACGGCCCACACAACAGAAAACATGCATTTGTTTTAATAACCTTTTAAAGGTGTTCGACAACTTTATGCTTTTCTTATTCCACGCTTTTTGCATCCATGTTGCTAATGCTACTGTACAAGAAAGATAGCTCTTTTGATGCAAATTTAAAATTTTTATGACGAAAGTAGACGACCCACACAACAGAGCACATGCATTTGCCTTGATGTCTTTTACAAGGTGTTCAACAACTGTTACCTGTTTTTCACTTTAGGCTATTGTCACCCCTGCATCCATGAAGAAGAAAACCTATCACATTGATTTAATATTTTGCTTATGCTGCTGTTCAGAAAAAATAACTCTGTTTTTAGTTTTCAATATTATTAAACTTTTGCACCTTTCTTCATTTGCAAATCTTTTCTGGATCCGCCCCTGTGCTAAACTGCTAATTTTTCTTTTTCAATTTCAAAAGGTATGTTTCAAAATCGTTGCTAAACTGGCACGATAGGTTGGCATTTGATTTATGAAGTATTTTTGTTTAATTCAGCTTATGAATTAGTTTACCGTCATGCGTTCAAACGACGTTTATTGCGCATGAAACTATTTGAGAGCATTTTGGAATCTACGATTCAATTTCTAAATAATCACAAATAAATCACAAATTGATCAAAAGTTAATCACTTTAATCAATAAAAATCAAATTAATCACACACAAAATTGATTTAATCATAAATCAATCACTAGTGATTACTAATCTCGTACGCCAACTTCAAGAGTGATTTGCCCCTCGAATAGGTATTAGTCCCAATTTGTGGCAGCATTGATTATGATAACTTGGTTTTGATATGTAAAATTAAATGACGTAAAACATCAAATTAGTAACATACATTGCTTAAAAGAGTACGATTAGAACTGTAGAGAAAACGTAAAAAGCAATGAATACAAAAAGGAGTCCTGTGGAACAAGTTGTTCAATTGCAAGGAATTTAGGGTTTGTCTTTCTACGATTTGATTAAATGATATTTTCAAAGCTAACAAATAATCACTTCAGCTTGTATAAGCTGATTTTCAATTTCTATTGTAGTTCTCACTTTTTCAGGATATGAAAGTTACAGAAAAGTTCTATGAATTCATATCCTATGAATAAAGTTCCAGTAAAAAAGTGAGATTTTTTGCGTCTTCAGACCTTTGCAAGCTTGCATAAAAAGCAATGCGAACAAAACAAAGAAAATTCTAAGAAGCAAAGAAAAGCAAAAACTAACCCTGTCTTGAAACGATGAGACTTGCAATCGCATCTGGGATGCTTGTGCCAGCGGCAAGAAAGGTGATTCCCATGATTACGTCAGGGATGCCAAGCACAAAACCAACAACAGTTACCTGCAGATGTAACAATAAACGATGTTTTATGACAATCAATTTTGTTCCATGAGACAATGAGTTTGGCGTACAAGCAATCCGCCATTTCACAGAATATCTTCGATGCCCATGTTCATATCATCTACTTACAAATCTATATTCATACAAAGATATTAACAGTTACTTATTAGCTTTATGAATTCAACATAGAGACACCAGTTCTACTAACGGCTCAACCATTCACGAAGGACTGTTAAACAAGGTATCCCTTTCAATCCTTGAATCGTTGGAGGCCCAGCAAATGATTTTTAGGCAATAGAGGGTCAGTTGAAGTGATAGTTACTGAAAAATTGCAATCTGGAGGCAGGAACTGGTATCTGAAATTCTAAAGACGGAATTTGGTAGACAGGAAAACTGCATGTTCTTACAACCAAACCACATTGCAATTTGAAATATCCATACTACATAATCACTGATAATTCCTTTTTTGGCAATTTAGCACAAGGGAGGAATTTTATCGAGACCCTGTGACCCCGGAGCGAATAATGACTTTTCTGAAAAAGAATGTAAACAGCAGAGACAGGCGCTTGAGAAACAATCTTACCGGGGGTTTGCAATAAGAAAAACAATAAAAACTTTATATTTAGCTTGAACAACTTGTTTAATTCCTTGGATTAACAACTGTAAACATACAGGCATGTGTAAAGTCTGATTGCTATTTACAGAAAATGTTTGCTTTGATGATTGCAACCAGCAAACTAAACATGTGGTGTTAACAGAAAATAATAATCCCAACAATAGCAAAAGATTTCTTCGCTCAATATAAATGTTTTTCTAAGAAACTGTTCATGCGATACTTTACCAGTCATTTCCAAAATAAACTTCGTTAAAAAAATTAAAAAAGGACTAGAACTTAAGAAACTACCTCACTTAAAAAATTTAAAAAAATAAATTTTACATCAACATGTTGCGCTGAGATAAATTAAAAAAAATCTAAGAAACTTTTTCTACAGAGATTGTGCAGAAGCATAACGAACCCAAGCAAAAGCTATAGAAATGAGTTTTATTTACATACAACGTTTCTGCCAAATTGGAGACAAGCAAAGAAAAAGTTCTAAACATGTATAATGAGATACTTTTTTCAAACTAACAAATAAACGATAAAAAACTAAAAAGTGACAAAATAAACACTTGGAGTTGTATTAATCGACTAGAGAAATACAAGCTTTGAGGGGAAAATGTGCCAACTTTGGTCTAAGGCAGTCACCTATTTGACACAGATCACCTATTTTGCTGGCGTGCATACTTTGAAAACGCTTAAAATATTTGACGTAGCATTTATGTGCTTTTTTCAAGTTAATAAACATTTTAAAAAATCAGAAAACTTACCATCCAAACCATGATATAGGAAAAGACAGCTATCCATACAATCGACATGAAAAAAGTTGCAAGATAAAACCGCTCCCACCTGTAGAGAAGCAAAAAGCTTCATAAAAAATCATAATAAAAAAGATGTCAAAATAAAAGCGGAAGAAACAACATAAATAAATGAAACTACTCTTTTGTCGGGATACCATGAAAATATCTTTATATGCTTTTAAAAGGTATTTTGGTTAGTAAATATAGACGAATGGAGCAAAAGATAAAATGGAAGCTGATAAAATAATGTGATGTACCATGTTAAAGCACAATATAATTGAATAAATGTAAAACGATATAATGAAGTTAGCATGCTATGATAATATATATACTGAAATATGTTATTTTCAATAAAACTTTATCAGAAGGATGCTAGTATAAAATTGCAGAAGATATATAAATATAAAAAGATCGTACTTTTCTTTCTTGCAATCTGGAATGGTGTAATACAACAATATGATAATTGGTCTGGAAAACAGCCAAAATGCCAAGCCAAAAACAGATCGATCTGAAAATAAAACGTTCAATTCTTTCATTCCTACATTTGATTGGCATTAAGAAAGAGTCTGCTAGAAAAAATTTTTAAGTATTTTTTAAGTAAGCTATGCATTGGAAAAGAATTCCGATCATAATTCAATAGTTGCAGTATATAATTCTAGAGCAACTTTCATTGTAGAAAATATAATTGATACGATAGAGATACCATGTTTGCTGGAATGAAGGAATCAATTTCAAACCGACAAGAAGAAGGACACTAGATAAATAAAACCTGTCTTTAAACCCAACCTAATTTTAAGGAAGGAAAATTTATCACTGCACATTTTGATAAAATTAGGTGCATTTTGGGTAGGGTCCTAAAGATACCTTTGCTGATCCCACCCTTAATTTTGCTTTTAATGCGAGCTGCAGCATTTTGCCACAAAGATACCAGAGGAGCCAGCAATTCATCAATGACTTTTATCGAAATCGTAACTAATATATATCAACTGGTACTGTTTATAACAGCTTCAATTAATAAAAACAATAAATATATAGTTGAAGTTTAAAATTTTCTGCAGTTATATCTTTGATTTTTCTATTTCTCTAATCAGTTTTATTGTCTTCTTCAGTAGGAAATTAAATTCAAATCTACTTTATTTTTGCAGAATGCAATAAAGAGTCCGGCTAACATTTATACAATTGAAATTGAACATATAGCTTTGCAAGCAGTTTTGATTTCATCATCTATTTTGTAGGCATTCTTTTACAAAGTTTGATTTACACAATTCCCTTGAAAGGTAATTCATTATTTTTTAAGCCTCCTAGACCTTGAAGCCCTGGGGCGATTTGCCCCTCGATTTTTGTGGCCGTAGGTATGTCCAGCTATCTTTTTGGCCTTGGCTACAAAATTTCTTTTCAAACTCCAAAAAAATTTTTAAGCTTGTAATAGCGTAGAATTTTCCTTCCATGACTATAAATACTAGATTTATCGCTCAACACTGTCCCTGTTTATCACTGCAAAAACCACTTTGCAAAAGCACAAATTGGTTGTCACTGCACCTTAAAATTAGATATGCTTTAAAGAATGGAAATGGTCTGTCTATAGATTTTGCCTTAAAATTTAAAGAAACGTTATCGAAAAAATTTAAAGTATAGGAGTAAAACCGTGGCTCTGCTTTAAGAACTGCACAAACCTTGATCCATAAAAGGGCCTCCTTCTATTTGCACATCAATGCTTCCCATCTCATGTCTGTGACAAAATTGCAATATTATATAATATGAGGACATTCTGAATTTTCTGAATTTAACTACAAGCGCATACAGCAAGCTAATCATGTCCTGAGTAACTCATTCTTAATTTCATAACTTACCTAACATTCTTAAATTCTAATTTCCTAACGAATCTAACTACCAGATAGTCCTTCTTAGTAACCGATTTCCTTCAAAGATAATAAAGTGAAAATTGCGAAACATGAAATCTTTGTTTCATGAAGGTACAGGGTTACGATGACACATGCTGCGACATAAATTGCAAATGCTCTGAAAGTTGACACCTTAAAGGGCAGTTTCCTGCACAGAATTCTAAAGAAAATTCCTTCACTTTTCACTAACATACTGTACTTTATTTCAATGCGAAAGAACGATAAAAAACAAATTTGGAAGCTCTCTTCGGGAAAACCTGCATTCGGCTGGGAGGCATCCATGAGGAGGATATATATTGATGAAGAGCGGAGATCTATCAAGGAACTAGTAGAGGTGAATTCAATGAAAAATTATTGGAACAAGTACTATAACAAAACATACTCTTTCGCCGTTTTCTTCGAGTTGTTTTCAGTTTCACTCTCCCCGCCACTATCCAGCAACCCTTTGTGTTCATTCTCCTTCAGAAAAAAAAATCTTTTTTTTGTCTTTTTTTTGCAACTCTTTGGAATTTTCATTCAAAACTGGTATTAAGTAATTTCATTTATTTGATAATTGATAACTAACCGTCAATACTCAGCAATACCATTTTTTGTAATGGCAATTGAAAATAATTGAAGGATGCATGCACATCAATTTTCAAAGAAAATTTATTGTTAAAATTTGAAAAGGAATCAGTATAGAATACAACACGACATGTGGAAAATCAATATCTAACTATGTTGTTATAATTAGGAAGAAGAAATCAAAACAAATGTGAATCCCCCGAGGCAATGTACAGAATTGCAACCCCCTCCCCCCCCCCCCTAACATGGCTTTAAACCCTACTCATGTTCTTTAAACAGAACTTTAGGTACATTTTTTCCTACGAATATTTTTCCTACGAATGTCACAAAAGTATCTTGTGACAAAAAGGTGATCTTAAACATCACTAACACTTTAACCCACCTGGCGAAGGGTGATCATGTAGCAGGCAGCCCTGAACCTTGTGGCAGGAGGAAATTGACTGCTCAACATAATCATCATACCAACTTCACGCCATGTCAACCTTCGTAATCTAAGCGAAAACGAAACAAAATCTAATGATGGTAGACGTATATCAAACGAAAATTACTGTGAGAATTTAGGATTCTCGGGACCAGAGAGTAAAGGATGAACACAGTAAAGTAAGGAAATACTGTGGAATGTTCAACTAACTTGGAGACTGATTACAATTGGAAAAAACTAATAGATGTTGTCTGTTGACATTTCGAGATTGGAAAACGATTTGGTAATCCCTTCCTACATGTGCAAAGAGTAAACTTTCCCTACTAAAAGTTATTTGAAGGATACCGGCATTAAGAATTTTTTTTCTTGTCAATACCACGGTCAACATGGCATTCAAACCATTTTTCTAACTTCAATTTCTCACGATACTCGAAACTTAAGTTGAAATTTGCAATTTTTATACCAAATTCACTTGAGACAATATAAGGGGGTATAATAGACAAGACTCGAAGATTTCTTCAACAAACCTTTTTGCCACAAGTTCATAACTTTCCGGGCTTCCACAACGATCTAAAAAAAATTGTTAAAAAAATTTCAATTTTGGATGATAAAGAGCTAAAATGCAATATACAGTAGCGGCGCCCGGGGAGGACTAGGGGGACGTGTGTTTGGGGGGGGGGTAATATTTTGACAACGTACTTTTTGTGATCTAATGCTTTGATCTAACGCTGCTTTCAAGCAACCAAAAGTTAGTCGTGGGTCTTCTTTCAAGGTAAAATTGGCCTTCCATGTTGGTAAATAGACGTTTTCTGGTATAAAAAGGGCGTGACCTAAATGTTTTTGTTTTGTCCCCCCTCCTCAGAGCTTTGTGACTGGCGCCGCCATTGCAATGTGCATCTAACGAAGCCAATTTGAATTTCAATACAAACATGTTTGTAGGAGGTAGAGAAAGATTAGAAAGCCTATATTGAGAATACACCTGTTTGTAGAGCATGTGAGACTGTCTGTTGTGCTGAATGGCATGGAATTAAACTAACTGGTTAGACATGATAGGAATGCAATTAAATTAACTGGTTTCATGCATCACGTGCAGCACGCGAATCTAGGTTTGAAAACCTAGGCTGGTCATAGGAAAATGCTTCAGGAAACTAAGGAGGCCGATTGTAAGCACTGCAAAGACACGCTCGCTTTAAAAAAAGTAGGCGGCAAGGATGTAAAAATGTTCAGGTGAGCAAACAGAAAGAGATGTGAAATGGCTTTAGGAAAACAAATTTAACGGATTAGGTGAATGAAAGAAGCTAGCTATATAAGCCAAGCATTAGAAAAGCTACCAGTTAAGTCCAATTTGAATATCTTAGGCACAATGGCGATACATCCATCGATGTAGACAGACTTATTTGCTCACAAGTGACACTGTTTTGATCTGTTAGACTACGTGACTTGCTACTGGTCATCAGAAGACATTAGAAATTAGTGAAATCAGTGTAAAATATCCCTACATTTTAAAAATTGTAAGAAAATGGGTTAAGTGGAAAAATGAATCATTGTCCAGGAAAGCTTGCCTGGACAACCCTTTAAACCTCTAGGAAACCTTCCCCGAGAATGACAATGAAAGTGAGGCGAATTCTGCCCACTTTATCTGCTTCCATTCAAATGGGCTTCGACGGTTTTTTGATCGTATGACTGCATGAACCATTTGGCTCTGCAATCAAATCACCTATAATTGGTGCAAAAACATTTTGCTAACAAAAAACAGGTCTTACAGATAGCCGCTTCATCTTCCCCTGGAGTGCCCTCTCTCTGCTGATCAAGAGCCTGGTTCCCTTCTTCAATTTCTTCTTCAGGAGACCTGACTTTGAAAAGCTTCATAAGTTTTTTGTTGAACCTGTCAAAATGAAAGAAAAATTAGCTTCCTGGTGTGATACTATTTAATATCATTCCAAATCAACAGAAACTTCTTTGACATTAGGGATATTTGCAATCTAGTTGGTTAACTGACATACGAAGAAGAGGAAGTGTATATAACAAAGGCAAGTTGCTATAAAAACTAAAATAGAGAGCATTATGGAGATATTATCATTATGTCTGGATATACTTTTACTCACTTCATCACAGCTAAATAGCCTGCGTATAACAGCAACATGATTAAGCTCTCATACCTTCAAGAGAAATCGATTTAGTTAAGCAGATATGAAATCTAAACGCCAGACAAAGAAAACTGTTTGAGCATTAAATCAATAAGTAGGTTTATGAGACCTCTGAACGATTGAGAGATTCTGGGAAGATTGGCCTAGTATAAATCCCTTAGAGTTCGTTTGATTGTTACAGGGTGAACTGTAATAGACCATAGGCCGAAGCATATCAAGGCCATTCACGATATCATTGGCTTCTTTAGATTGATTACAGATGCAAACATTTTTTGTCAGACTTATAAAGACGGTATAATAGTTAGCATCCTATAGACTGTAGAAGGGGGTAGTTTTCTCCCTTGAACTCGATTGGTAAAATTTTCAGTAGGCAAGCAGCACTGACTGGACAAACTGTACAGTCAAGTGCTCGCATTTCTGATTGGCCTATCTCGACCCATAACCGGGTCTACATTTTTCTTATCATAGAATTTTGACCTGTGTTCTGACGTCTTATACATCAAAGAGTGTCAGACGAAAAGCTTTCATGTGGTTCAAATATTTGCTTTTTAAAAGCCATTTGTTACTTTTGTACCACCAAAATTTGTCCAAAAATTACTTGCATCATTCGATAAAATTTTAAACGGTAGATGACGAACCTGAACTATTGCTTCAATCATTCGTGGTATTAAAACATCTTATTCAGAATCAATGAAAACCAGAGCAAATTTAGAAAACACTAATCAAATTGCAAAGTTTCCTGATGACTAAATCTAAATGACAATTTGATGTTGCACTGATATATTTTTCAACAAACCCACCAAGTAATCTGACCATTGTTCATCACCTAGAAAGCAATTAGCTCCCTTCACTATCTAAGAACAACAGCACATCAAATTTGCCTCGTAAACTACTTTGACGATCATGCTCTAAAAGGGCTGATTCTGGAGGCATAATATTGTAACTGTTCACTTGCAACGACAACAAAATAGCAATTTTTACAGGAAACAAGAATTTTTAAAAATAGCTACATCACCAAATGTTAATGCCACAAGTGCAAAACATCACTAGGCCTATAAGTTTGAGTGGTAGACAAAATTTCCTATTCTAGGGTTCCTGCAAACTGTCTATAGGCCCATACTAAGCCCTTCCTTAAGAATTTATAACTATGCTGTGTACAGCAGAATGAAATCAAGTGACAAAACTGAATGAATTCCATGGGCACCATAAAAAGCTTTATAATTAAAACTGAAACTGCTAGTAATCATTACAGTTCATAAATTTCAAGATAGTCTTGAGTCTGATATGCTGTTTTGTTTACAAGGAATATACTATGCATGTAGGATATTTACCACAATCAAAGAAATAACTGCGATACAATAGGAGATGCTATCCCTGCATAGCGGCCACCGTGTGAGACTTGTGACCTATGAGACATGGAAGAGCAACATCTTTGGTTAAGTTACAAAAAACTAAATACACTAACATAAAAAAATATCTAACAAAACAGCATGACAATTTTAAACTTTGTAGCGCTTTTAAATTGCAACAAATTATTTCATTTCAATTTCTTTCTTTTAGTGGCCTTTGAACAATCTGCGCACCCACCTCATTCAGGGAACAAGTGCAGAACTTTGAAAAGCTTTGCAGGTAAAGCAACAAATCCCAAGGCAAAAAAATTAAATTCGAGGACATAATTCTGAACACAAAACTCTAGATGTTTACAAGGAATTAAGGAATTAACTGCTAACATACCTGGCCAGCCCAAAGGCTCACAAGAGCAAGAATAATGAGAACGTTAAAAACTGCCGAGCCAACAATTGTCCCAGTTCCAACATCACCGTGCACAATAAACAAACCTAAGAAATAAAAAACGTTTTATTATAAACAAGAGATTGCAATAAATAATTAAAAGTCAAGATTTGCATGAAACAGCACAGATTTTCCCAGTAATAGCGCCAGTTTGTTGTAAGGTTTCTGCCATTTTCTGTAAATTTGAAAATTCGCAGTAAGAACGTTCATTAAGCAATATTTTAAGAAAATTTGTTAATGTGGTTTTAGCAGTCAACAAACAAAAAGACTATGACGATGTAAAAAGTTCATGAAACGTGAAACTTTTATGGGTTGTTTTTTATTGCCTACGCCCTTTGATTGGTTGCGATGTTTTATGCTTAATGCTGTGTGAATTGTTTCTTTCACTTGCTTCCATTCTTTAATAACGAACCATTGCAACAATCAAGAAACGGTATACAAGTATATACTTGCTTTATCTCACGAGGACCTCGGTTCAACGGTGCTTTCAAATATATCATGTAGCCCTGTTTATCGACTACAGTTTTTAAACCCGACAAAGAGCAAAGAAATGTTTTTTATTAGAATAACTCTTACTTTATGTTCATAAAGAGCAGTTTACTTACCAATTAATGAGGTGAACAATTCTGGTGCTGAACTACCAGCTGCCATGAAAGTGGCACCAGCAATATCTTCACTTAACTTGAGATGCTGTGAAAACATAAACACGTTTCACAAATGTTTTCATGTCAGCTGTTTGATTAAAAGACGACTTTGCTGGGGCTATAAGAAGATAACGACGCAGTTTCATCGATATACGGCTATATTTGTTTAACCCTGAACTTGGTCAACTCATTTGTAAAATAAGGGGGAGAAACGTCTGTGGCCAACCCCCTTGAAGTTTGCAACCAGAGTACGACAGCTGTGAGAAGCAAAGACCCTATACACATTTAGAAATAAGCGAAATATGAAATATAGATGCAAATTAATCTGAATATAAATATAAACATTAAATGCAGTTAATCTCAACTAAATGGATATCAATTTGACCCTATCTCTCCTCGTTACAATCTCAACATGTAGATCGAGGTTTGCAGCCAATTTCGGCTATCTCGAACAAGAACTGAGGTACCAGTCTATCTATTAGAAGATACATTATAACGGCGACAAGACAAAATTTAACACAATTCCTTCCTAATGCTGTTTTAAAAGGTTTATATGCTTGCTGGTAACTGAAATCTCTGTAAGAGATACCCAAAAATAGTGACGTAACAGTTTCTTACAGATATCTAACACATACGTCTAAAAAATTGGCCTTAAAATGATATGTCGACGCTCTTAATTGATATAAATCATATGAGGGTATCTGTATGAAAATTTTGATTCAAAGACTTAAAACCCACCTCGCAAATCTTGTCGAGGGATGCCACAAAGTAGTCATCGCAAACAAATGCAAGAGCTATAAACATGTACACGGACTAAAAAAAAGATTAGTTTCTTGAAAATCAATACATTTTTAATGATGCACTTTATATCCACATGGAATATCAATGACATTTCACTTGGCATAATTAGATTTATGTTTTACAAGAATGCACCTGGGCCCCATCATTTCAACATGTGCTGGGATTCTTGTCTTTTTATATAATAATAATATAAGTAGCTAAGGGAGTAAAACGTCATTAAACCTAAAAGATCCTGTTGAGTTTTATCACTTGAAAATATCCAAGTGAGAGAAAACCTGCCTATGTGTTTTAGGTCGATCATATCCTTGCTAAAACTGTGGCACTGATGAACGGTTGATAACTTCACTTGATAAATTTTTTGGTATTTTATGACTTGTTGCATGAAAAATGTTTTACAAACGTTCAAGTTGCACGTTAGTTGGATTCCTCTTGAATTTTTTTCCTTTTCAGTTCAAATAAAAAGGATAGTTCAATGCCCATAAAGCCTGTAAATAGTTAAAATATCAAACCATGTCTCGACATCTGAACACTAGCAATGGCAAGTCTGACCTGTGTCAAGACTGCCTTTGAGCAATGGCGGCGCCAGCCACGAAGCTCTGGGGGGGACAAACCAAAAAAATTTAAGCCACGCCCTTTCAACCACCAGAAAACGCCTTTTTACCAACAGGGAACGCCAATTTCATCCGAAGGGAACGCCTGTGACAAACTTTTGTTTGAAAATTGGCAGTTTGAAAATCATAGGATTACATCACAAAAAGTATGTTGTCAAATACTACCCCTCCCCCAACATTCTCTTATCAAATTTAGACGAAATACAAAATTGATTCTGCCAAGAACTTGGGAGGACGTGTCCCCCCCAGTCTCCCTCGTGGCGCTGCTACTGTCTTTGAGAATTAAATGCCAATAAAGGGCAATCACATCAGTATTTTCTTTTAGTGTTATAGCATGTATGTTTGTCTTTTTGGGATATTTTGATTTATTAAGTCTCTGGTGAACTTTGGTTCTGTGGAATCTACCCCACAAGAAAATATTGCGGTACCATACAAAGGAGTGATGAATCATTGAAAATATACTTGTTACAAGCTATTTTTTTTCAGCTTCTTGGGGTATGGGGGTTTGAGATTGGGAAATTAATGCTGCCAATTCTTGGATGTTGAGAGCCAAAAAATCTCCATTAACTTTTATATAAATACAGCACTCAAACAGTTTCATCAGGATCACCATAGTTCCAATCAGGAGTTATCACAATGACTACAGAAACTATAGCTGAAATGCTGGTATCTTTTGCTGGCAGAGCATTTTTAAATACATTTTCAAAAAGGGGGATTTTCAGCATTCTGAAGGTCATGATCTGGGGAAATTTCCTTTGGGGAGGCCCTTTGCCCAAAAATCTTCTTATCTTGACTTCTACCATATGGCAGAAATGACTTTATTGGGCACATGTGCACTAATCTAATAGAAAAATGCCAGAATCTGCAGACTGGGTCAAAACATGATTATTATCAAGAGCTAGCAATAAAATTTCAGTAAACTGAGCAAAGTTTTATAACCTAAAAATTTGACCAATAGAACGAGTTACAACCCAGTTTGGCAAAGAATGTAACAATTTTGTGATTAATAACAGTACTAAACAGATAAAAAACTCACAACAGCAATATGTAAAAGAACACCACCATGCTTGAGCTGCCTTATTGAAAAAAGCTCTGTTGGAAACTCCTGAATGCCTAAAAAAAGACAAAAAAGATAACAAAATAACAAAGATAACAAGATAATAAAAACCTAAAATAATCTGCTTATAAAACAAAAACTATTCTTTAAAACATATATTAGGTATAAAACAGTTTCTTTCTAGATAACTGGAGGTACCGTTCCTAGCATATGGTCATATCTGAAAGAAAAGGGCATCTAACAATGACACTCAAAGACTATCTGTTTCTTATTGTTCTGTTTTATTTACAATAAGGGGGCAGTTGATATTGTTCAAGTATGAAAGATGGACAGTGGGAAATAGCATGAAACCAGCTGAAGTCTTGTAATTAACTAAACAAGGCTTTTGTATAACAAGGTTTATTATTGTGTAACACAAGTAATAGAAGCACATCTCTTATGTGTGTGACCTTCTATTGTGAATTGCGGGACACTTCAAGTCTGGAAAGATAACAAGAGCCTCAGATTACAGTACAACAGAATGAAATTGGCTAAAATTGTTACAATTCAAACCTTTTCTAGATCTAAGTAATCACTCAAAGATGTATGCTTTAAAAAGTTCTATCTTTATCTAGTAAATTTTTCATACAATTTAATCTCCCATATCATGCTGCCTTTCCTGGCTGTTTGATAAAAAACGACCTCATTTTATAGAATAATTGTCAGTGATTAAATATGAGGTATTTTAGAGAAATTTGTTTTCTAATAAATCATTTAAACAGCTGACAGAACTTGTGAGGAGCCAAAAGCAGGCACTTGACAAACTGAGCACCTTGATAAGCCTAGGTTCTCAAACTTAACAAACTTGACAAGTCTAGGTTCTCGACTGAGCATCATCAAATATAATCAACATCGAAATTTGGTTTTCCCCATTTAGTTTTTAGACAGCATAAACACCTTAGATACTCAATCAATCAAGCTCCTAGAACTTTCTAAGCAGGTATGCTCCTTGCAAGGCCTGATCCTTGAATTCTCTTTTTTTCAGAAGAAATAATTTAAAAAAGATTTTTGCATAGTATTGCTGCATAGTATTCTGCTGGAAACAGATATTTCCATTTTTAACAAAGCAAGTTTCCAAAACTAAACTCATTTCCCACTAGCAAACAAAAAGAATTCACAAAACATACTTGGTGGTGAACATTTAGTTTCATTTTCTCCTGCTTGCCACAAAATTGAACGTGATGTCACAATATGGGAATCTAAAACAAACAAAAAGCAATAACATACTGCTTCACAAAGAAATTCTAACAAAGGCATTAATTAGCACTTTTATGATGCACTCAATCCACTGCCCATTAAATGCCAAAAACATTTACCTCCCAAACTACCAGCCCCCAGGCCAAATATAGTCACTTGGTGTTGCTCATTGACCTTGAGTTTGACACTCTAAAACTCTAAAAGTCAACCTCCGTTGATCAACAGATTTAATAAATAACTGCAATTCAACATATATACAATAGAGACTAAAAATATGTTTCTATACATAAAATGCTAGCTGTTCAACTTTTTTATTACTTTTACAAAAGTATTACAAAAGCAAAGGAACACAAACAATATGCGTGTTGTATGGTTGCTTTCTCAAATCTTATAAATTTTTGTATTTGCTGTTTCCAAAATTGCTCACAAAAATTGAGGCAATCTTGAAATTTGTTAGCCTCATGTTGAATTTGGAAAATTAATAGAGAATTATCTTTAAAATGAAATAACACATGAGTAATTTACAGAAAATAAATAGAGATGCCAAAACCAGTACTAGTGTTTGAACGTCATCAAACCTTTTGTTGAGTGGATCTTTAAAAGAAAGGAGATGAATAATTCACACTGGAATGTTTTGGCTCCACAAATTATCCTAAGGTTGGATTCAGTCCAGATTTGTAGCTCCAAAGTCCACAATCATGTGACACTAACATGATTTTGGGCTAGGTAGGAGCTGGGGTGTAGGGTATCAATTTGCTTTCGAATTTTTAGAAGAACAATAAATAGCACTCTGTCCACAACAAAATAAAATTAACCGAGAAACAAATCTTGGCTCTAATCGCAATAATTTGCCAATGTTTTCTACCATTTATATGAACATTTAACAAATACAAGGAGGGGGCATTTAGAAATTATTTGTTTTATGGCTTAAAAAAGCATGCTAATCTTGCAGATCCTAGTTTCTTGTTATGCATCATTCTGCGGTCTGCTAAGACTCGAAAATTAAGCAGAATATCTAATTAACTCAGAAATTATGTTGTCTGATTGCAACCAATTCCACGACATTTCCCACAGCAAAATTTATGGGTCTCCCGAAAAACTAGAAGTGTATCATAACTGGCATTGAAATAGCCGCTGCTTGCAATAAACGAAGAAGTAAATTTTTGCTGGCCGTGGTTGTTTTGCTAAAGTAAGGAAGTGTAGCTTACTTTTGTTCCATGCAAGTTGATCACTGGATGAGCCCCAGATCTGCTCGCAAAACAGTTTAAAACCGAACAGTAAGATAATCGTCCCAAAGCCTACAGAAGCAATATAGGTGCGAGCTGCTTTGCGAATCCTATAACGAGAGTTTGACTTCCTTGTCCTGTCTTTGTTGCTGCACACAATTGCTCGAGCATTTCGCTGCAAGAACGACTTCGTAGCTACACTGTATGCAAGCATGCTTAAGGCTGTGTTGGTTTTTTTAAATGCTTTGATTTCAAGCTATTCTGTTGCAGGACAGGAAGTATTCTGTCTCTGTCCTCCTTTGTCCCAAGTCATGTGCCTTGGTGCTGTCAAAAAAGTTGCCAAATTTTCTTGACCAAAACAAATTTTGTTCACAGCCGCGGAGCATCCACGGCAACCTTGGGCAAACAGATGCGGTGGCTGTGGAGGCGAAGGGAGGGGAACTCTGTTTTGAGAGTGGGGATTTCGCAGAAAAGACAAAACATATACCAGCGAGAAATGAATTGAAGAGAAGAGCAATATTACCAAAGAATTGATTTAGAAGAACTGCCTTCACTAGCTTGAATTGCTTTCATCCAGTTCACGTTTTCCTTTTTTGCTTTGCTAATATTTAGAATATAAGCTTCCTTATAAAACTCATTACTGTGTTCCTGAGAACTGAATCACTGTTCAATTTATCCGAAGAAGTCACAAGACATATTTTTCAACAGAAGCGATCCCGAGTTATGTTCAGCCGGGAGGCTTAGTAACATGTGGTTCTCGCCAGCCACCGATTCCCCCTTTTAAAATAGTGTCTTTTAATGTTAACAATGTACTTTTATCATAAAGTTTTCCTTCTTATCGTAAAAAAACCCCTTTTACATGCCCCTATATTGCAAAAAGTGCCCTTTTTACCGTACCCCTTCGCGTTTCAACATGTTCGTACACCCGCGGGAATGCCTACATCAAAACATTTTGAATCAACTTTGTGTGCAGAAAATCAGCTTGCAACTAGAAATATACTGTTTTGGATGAATTAGGATTGGGATTCAAACTTCAAATTTCTTCAGCTTAGGTCCAAGTACCCCATTTTAAATATAGCATTTGGGGCACATTTTAGTTTGGGTCTTACTCTTAACTTTTCAGTGCATCAAATTTGGTGGGTTCTTCTAGTTTTTATGTTGGTATCACAAACTGGATGATCGGTCGATGTTTATGAGTTTTAAACTTATCACATAAAACAAAGGGGTTCCTAGCTGAGAGCGACCCAGAAACATTTCAACACTTTGCTTTAAGTAAGCTAAACATGAATTTAAATCGATATTTTTAATCTAAAACTCAGAAATAGAATGAAATTCCGTGAGCTCCTCCGACATATATTATATTCCAGCATTTGCTACCTAAAGAATTAACCCAAGCCCCTTTGCATTTGATTTGTCTCCTGAGTTTTTTTAAATTTTCCTACGAGACTATGAGGTGAATAGCTGTTATTGCAGCTGGAAACAAGTTTAAAACAACAAAGCCATTATAAAATAGAAGATTCTTTAGGCGACGAAATGGGGCCCTGGGGGAAACCTTTAAATTGACTAATTAGTATTTCACCTTGTTTATAGCATTAAATTTTTTGGTTTTGGATTGGGAAACCAATTGAAATTAAAACTACGCAAACAAGGCTAGTGAAAAAGCCTTACATCTGCCATTTATCCTTCAATTCAAAAATTTTGGTTAGAAATTCCTATGCGACCTATTAGAAACTCCAAGAAACATCATTAATGTATATAAGAATGTTCTAGGCTACCGTGACAAATCTCGATTTTTGCGCTCAGTAATGGGGTAGCTCAAAGGGCCTAGTGGGACGAATTTTCTCACCACTCAGCATATGAAAACGTGCACTGGCACAACCCTTCTTCATGGCATTTTCTAAAAACTTGACATCACATGCTCATACTTAATTTCAACTTTAGTTACATTTTGTAGAAAAGCGAAACATCTGTGTGCCTTTATAAGAAAGTGTCTAAATTTCGAAAGGCTATACTCTCGATTTTCAAGGTAAATTCTTAACTAAATCATCATTATCTTTGTTTTAACAAGGTTCTGGGTAATATGATGCTTTGGGCTTGACGCCAGTTTTATTAACAAAATATCCGAGTATATTTTACAAGGTATATCTGATAAATACTTTGAGAACATCTTTTATAAATATCTTAAAAAAGTTGTGATTGAAAGAGGAAATTTATTTCAAAGATAACGCGATCTTGGCTGACGCTTTATGAAACATGAATATCAGCATGTGAAACGGTCCAAATGTTTTGTCCCTCAGCATGAATAATCGGATCTTTATATTATGCAATGGGGTAACGAAATACCCCACAATGCTCACTTTCATGATACACTCTTTTTCTATAAGAAGCAGTAAATTTAAATTCAGGCTGACTGTTCTTAATGTTTTTGAAAATCTGAGACTTGATTGTTCTTAATTTGTTTTTAAAGTAATAGGGTGTAAGCAGTGCGGTTACTAGCTTTTTCGCTTTAGGGAGATATTCAGGCTTCATTTGCCAACAAAGTGAGCGCGACGACTTAGTTTGCTGCCAAGTCTGAAAATTCACCGAATAAGCACCCACACATTTCTAAAAATCTTCGTTTTTGAGATAAAACGTTGTGCAAAATTGAATTTTACAGTAGCGTAGCCTCAGTTTGTCCTTAACTTGTTCTTAACTTTTGACCATTTTTGAGGCTAGTGTTCTTATAAAATTGATCTTATATTAAAAAAGAGCGTACCAGAAAAACAGGACCAAGGTTGAATTCTAACGGTGGTAAAAATTCATTACCAGCAGCCAATCGGCAATGCGACATATGCCCTTTAAAATATAAATGAAGCCAGGCTTGTGCTAGACAAGTTTGTTTGCTCCGAGTAGCCAAAAGGCAATTACTGCTTGATAGGCCTTTGATAATATGTCTAAACACCGGGCCAGTTAATCATCGCAAAATATACAATGTAACTCTGTTTAAATACAGCAACGAAACAAAATAGTTGTATGGTATCACCTGCAGTTCAAATACTCGCCTCATTTCCAATGAGAGGCCATGATATTGTTTCAACCAATGGGAATATCGGAATCATCTTCCTTTCGCGTTGGACAGTGCAACAGATATTCCCCTGAGAGGGAAGCCTATAAAACGGGCTCTACCTTGAATTAAGAAGTACATTGAGCAGAAATATACAGCAAGACGAACAATTTGAGACGAATTTACGGTCTAAGTCGAGAAAAGACAAAACAGATGAGAATTTTCGCATTTTTTTGGATTCATGAAATACAACAAAACAAAGCATCGAAAAGCTGTAGTTGCCAGATCTGTTTTAGATTTTTTAAATTTTTTTTTAAAAGATTTTTAAAAGAATGAAAGATTTGGGATTTTTTAAAAGGAGAAGAAGAAAAAGTCTCGAAATTTGTTGGGTCATGTATGGTAGGCTTGTTGGTTAGAGTTGACGAGGTTGTGCGTAAAACTTTTTGCCCACTAACCCTGCCCCATAAAAAGTATGCCAAAATACGGCACAATTATGCCAAAATTTACCAGATCTCATGATATTTACCATTAGCAAATGTAACTGAAACATGCTCATTCTAAGGCAAACTCTAAAAACAGAGCAAGCTGTTCTCACGTATTTCTTTTTTTATAGACTTTTTAATTTTGATACCCTGCTCAAAAATATGATTCAATTCATAACACCCTATCCCATACTTTTTATTTGAAAAGGATGCCCTG